>NC_137782.1:172116343-172151343 GCF_963455305.1 Plecotus auritus
GCTTGAGGAAGTCATTTTGACGCCAGGGATGTCGTATGTGAATGCAGAAATATAGGAGACTATCAATGCATGAATTGTGTAGAATAATGACAAGTGTCCCAGGTGTGAGTGTAAAACAAATGAGATCATTTCTTCATTATTAAGATAACACAATTAATTTCTGACTGTGTTAGAAGGAGCTGAATGTCCCTCATTGGAGAAGTTGCTATTTCTCAGTATGGCAGTATTACACATTGCGGACCAGTAGTTTTATTGCTAGCTTTACCCAGTGGCCAGATAAATTTCTATTGAACGAGCACAAAAAATGTTTTACATAAATGTTAAAGGCACGCCTTAAAATTAAATACCCATTGCATTTTGAAGTTATTTATTACATGTTCTTACAAGCTAATATCTTTTTAAAGTATGATACTTTGTAAAACACTGTGCAATATGAAAACATGAGAACTCTCATGATCCGTCCACAATGTGTTAAGACCTCAATTCCTTTAGTAGCTTTAAATTAGCACTGTACCACAGAAGCAATCCCTCTTCATGCTCTGCATGAATTGCTTTTCCTGAAACTTTTACTATCAGGAATCTAAGGTTTTGATTCAGAAGCTGTACCAGGTGGTACAATAGAATAACATTTTTTAAACAGCATGGTGGATATTAAGGAAAAATGGTTCTATTGTATCATACAGTGCAAGTCTTTATTTCTGATTTGCTGCATGAAGACTCCTAAAACCAGGAGACATTTACCATAAAATGACAGTTGATACTTGACATAGTCAATAAAATGTATATATTCAATTATTGTAAACTAGAAGCCTGGTGCACAAAATTCATACACTTGGTGGAGGGCGGGGGTCCCCTCAGCCCGGATTGTGAGAGGGCACAGGCCAGGCCGAGGGACCCCGTGGGTGCATGATTAGGGCCAGGGAGGGATGCAGGAGGTTGGCCAGCCAGGGAGGGACCACGGGAGAGCTCCAGGGCATGAATTGCTTGCTGGTGTCAGTGCACATCATAGTGAGCAGTTGAGTGGCCTTAGCATATCATTAGCATATTATGCTTTGATTGGTTGAACAGATGACTGGACGACCAGACACTTAGCATATTAGGCTTTTATTATATAGGATGACTGGAGAGAGAGAAAGAATGTGTGAATAGACATACACATGTCTGACATATTTACAAACATTGACCAGTACGCTCACAAATGTGTGTGTCCATGGATGACTATTTCAATCTAGGTAAGCTTTATGGAGTACCTTCTAAGAGCAATCCGTGGTTACTGGTTATATTAGCTTGCCTGCCTCAGTCGTGTTGCTTTGTAAGGCATGTCCATTACCTACCTTCTCCACTGGAATTCCATTTCCATGCTTAAGTCAACATGTTTCCTGGATACTCACTCTATCTAACCCACACCATCCTGGGGTAAGGGTCAAAGGAAAGAGTGGGTGTGGAAAGACTTTATTAGGATGAAACCTGGTATGAACACATACAAAAAAGAAAGCAGAAATAGAAGAGAAGTAAGAGTCAGTGGTCTGAACTTTGGAAGACACTGGGCATGCCCTACAGGAGAATAGCATGTGGATGGGGTAGTGAGTGGCCACATAGATCACGTAGAATCTCCAAGTATTTTGCCGAGCAAAATATTTCACTCTTCTAATATCCTTTCAAAAGCCCTCTCTGACGAGGCCAACCCCTTTGGCCTCTTTCACAGGCTCTCATTACCCCTAAAATTTCTCCAGCATCTGATTTGGTTCCCACACAGCAGAATATTTCATTAAGGCCTTGATCAGTATGGCTTTATTTTCTTCCTAACTCTCCTGTAGGTTCTTCAGTAGCATAAAAATGGTGTCTTTTCTTGTTGTTTCTTGCAGAGTACCGCAACTTAGCATAGGGCATAATGTAAAAAGTTAATCATAATACTTAACTGACCAATGGTTTTTGACCTATCAGTCCAGCCATCGTCTCAAATGTCTTCCTCATTTCAGGGTTGATTTAAACCTCTCAGGTGTGGGCACAGAATTCTTTCTTTATTTCTCTGTGGATCCTTATACATCTGGCTCTTTAGCTCCGAACATTTCTTATCATTTATTTTCCAGTTTGTTAATAAGAAACTCTTTCTCCCTCTGCTTTGACTCTGGGTGAAAATTTTAAAACTCAGATTGAAATCATAAAATTGTCAGAAAAGAGTTTTTTGCTCCTCAGAGGAGCTGTTATTATTTTAAACTATAATTGTAATTACAGCAGGGCTCATTGAGAGGGATCTCCAATACCCCCAGACAACATATTCTGTGAGCAGATTTTATTGTTAACCTACCTTAGGTTCTTGGGAAGTACTAAGCTATTAATTTGACACATTTGGGTTTGTTGCCAGCCGAAAGACTTAGTTTCTGATACATTTAGACTATATTTAATAGCTCAGTGGTGCTTAGCTGAATTTTTAAACTGAAAGTGTTTTAAAATTATGAGGCAAGGAGCAGATTGAGGGGGGAAATGAATGCTAAATTACCATACATGATGTACTTCTGGCTTTCTTTAAATACTATTTCAAATCTGAATATGTTTGGATGAGAGAAATAAGATTAAGGCTTAAAGGGATGTGAATTCTGTCCCAGATACCGTCAGTAGAGTCTAGAAAGCAGAATAGACTAATCTCATAGATATATTCTGAAGCGTTGAGCAGGTCAATCTCATGGTCTGCAGTTTAAAGCCATGACAAGGAAAAAAATCACCTGTTTGCTTTCCTTCCTTCCTGCTACTCATTTTCCATTTCCTTCCTGTACTTCCTTTTGTAGTACTACGTTAAAGATAAATCATAAACACAACACGTTATCTTCCATTGAGATTTTCACTTGCCTTATATGAGAATAATCTTTCCCCATCCCAGGAGAGAGATCTGAGCAGATCCCATATGATTTGCAAGCTCATTCTTAGGTAATTACATAATCCTGTAGTCATTTTCCAGATTTAAAAAAAAAATAGTAATTTTAATATTTCCAACCAGTATTCGAACAAAATAAATGTTTCATTCAAACATCACTCCCGAATAAGACCTCACCCCCTCACTGAACGAGGTGAACTGTGCCCTGCTTTTGCAGGAGGCTATCTGCTCTCAGCTCGCTCTCTCACTCTCTTTCTCTTTCTCTCTCTCTGCTTAACTCCTTTCAGGCCTGTAGTTATTCTTTGGGATTGCCATTTAGAAGAGTTTTTGCAGAAAAATCTGGATCAACATCACACGTTTCTCCATCCCTCTATCTCTGCTTCAAACCAAATCTGATCTTAAAGTCACCATCTTGGCCCGGCCAGCGTGGCTCAGTAGTTAAGCATCAACCTATGAACCTGGAGGTCATGGTTCGATTCCTGGTCAGGACACCTGCCTGGGTTGGGGCCTGATCCCCAGTATGTGGCATGCAGGAGGCAGCCAGTCAATGTTTTTCTCTCATCACTGATATTTCCATCTCCCTCTCCCTTCCTCTCTGAAATCAATAACAATATATATTTTTAAAGTCACCATCTTGGTCTTTGGTTACTTCCATTGCCTCTCCTGAGATAGAAAGGGCTGGTTTGGTGATGCCAGACCCATGGATTCGGTTACACTTTCTGCTTTTGATGTCCTGCATTGGCTGTCTGCTATTTGAGAACACCCTGTCCCATGAACCCTATCGTTCTGAATTTAAAACTGCTCTACCACCTTCTCCCCATATGCATGTTCTCAGAGCTCTAAGAGGGTCATACCCCTGGTTCAAAGAATGGGTATGGGAACCGTGCCTCACTACTAGCTGTATATTTAAATTGGGAAATCCAACTCAGATATTTAAATTGGGAAGTTTCAACAGATGAGGTCTCGCCACTGCCCAGGGTGACAGGGTCCGAAGTAATAGATCCAATCTCACATGACCTAGGTCCGTGGTAAACTGTCACCGGGGCAATGGGTTTCCCTCACAAGAATCCCATGTATTCCCTTCACTCCAGGAGAATGTGTTTCTCCATAGACCGGAGAATGCCTGGCTGGGTAACAGGTAGGAAATGGTCTTGAGTCCATTTTAACCATGTAAAACTCGGCCTCTCTTGAAGCTTTCCCTGTCCTTGTTGTTGTTGTTGTTTATTATATTTTCACTGATTTCAGAGAGGAAGGGAGAAGGAGAGAGAGATAGAAACATCAATGATGAGAGAGAATCATTGATCAGCTGCCTTGTACACACTAGGGATCAAGCCCACAACCAGGCATGTGCTCTGACAGGGAACCGTGACCTCCTGGTTTATAGGTCGATGCTCAACCACTGAGCCACACCTGCCGGGCCCCTGTTTTGAATTAGACAGTTAATAAGGCCCTAGTGTAATTGCTGACAATTAATTAACCAGAGTGTATCACTTGTTGCAGACCTGGGTAATGGCAGGGAGTTTCTGGGGAATGCCACTGAATGGCAGAAAGCTTCCTAGGCCCCCCTTTCCGCTCGTCCCCAGGTTCTGGTCTCCATGACGCCAGGCTCCCTCTTCTATGGCTCCTTTACCCCTGCTCCTTCTGCAGAATCTGAGTCCCTCTCTGACTTCCGCCAGCAGGAGGCCAGATTTCTCTGGGTCCTCTCAGGTGGGTTTCAGTAGCAGAAAGTGCCCTTCCTTTGAAGACTCAAAGCATTTTCTCTCAGAAGAAAATCTGTTCTCATTTACATGCACTTTGCTTTAATCATGGTGGTTAATCAACTTTAAATCGGTCCTAGAAATTAAAAAGAAAATGGGAAGAGGAGGAGCATTCGTTTCAGTAAAAGAAAACGAAGGTAAAATCATGTTTTTCCAACGAGGTCAGTCCTCTTTCCCAGACTCAGGACAGGAGGGTTTCACCTGGGAAGGGGAAGGCTGGGACTGGGTGGGGGGCCTCTGCGTATTGGACAAAGGCACGAGGCCCCCAGGGACAAGCTTGTCTGTCCTGGAGGTTAATTCCCAGCTGGGGAGATTTGTAGGCAGAAGCTGTCTGTGTCATTGTAACTGGTTTTACTTCCCTTTCAGAAGGCCCTGCTCAGCATGAGTAATGTAAACGTATTAGTTAATCATAGGACACAGGCATAGCTTCTTGACAAATTTATTGAAATCCCAGTGGACACTAGTATAGTTACAACATAAGGTAAAAAAAACAAACAAACAAACAAAAAAAAACCCTTTATTTCCCTTTTTAGTTATTATGTTTTTCCCTACAAATTTATTGTTAAAGTTGGTGAAAAGATAATTTTTATTTTCTTCTTTACAAATTTGGGGCATTTTTTCAATTTAATCTGAGAAGAAACGCACATTGCTTTTTAAAAAGGAAAAAGTTAGCATGTTCTTTAAGCAGTCACAACTGTGAGCTTGTATATGTGTGTGTGGGTGGTGGGGGGGGTATACATGTGTGTGCAGGTGTATTGGCAGAGAAAGTCCACTCATAGCCCCTTCCTACCAGCAAAGAGCCCTAGAAAGGCAATATCCCTTCTTCCCTCAGAAATAAGAGGGTTCAAATCAGTAATAATAGTTTGCACAAGTGAAAACAGTTCAAGTCACACCTGCCTTGGTCCTCACTTGGCCCAGTTAAAAATGAGATCATTGGTTCAAGTAGTCGAAGCCTCCACTGGGACAATGATGAGCTGCAGGGTCTGTGGGCTAACTTTATCGCAGAAGCGTTTTCTTTCTTTGTCTCCTCTCTGTGTTGATGTGGGGACTAGGTGAAATGCAGATTTTTTTTGTTTTTTTTTTTACAAATAGGCATAGGAGTATCTGTTCCATACTCTTCAAACCTATAGTCAGTTGTCTGTTAGTCACATGCCCTAAAAGATCACACAACAGATATTAAATAGTCATTAACAGAAAAACTGGGAGGCGCCTGCGAAGTTCTAAGCTTCCGCAGTTTGTTTAGTGCATTAAAATGTAAGCTTGTGCCGAAACCGGTTTGGCTCAGTGGATAGAGCGTCGGCCTGCGGACTGAAGGGTCCCGGGTTCGATTCCGGTCAAGGGCATGTACCTTGGTTGCGGGCACATCATCAGTGGGAGGTGTGCAGGAGGCAGCTGATCGATGTTTCTCTCTCATCGATGTTTCTAACTCTCTATCCCTCTCCCTTCCTCTCTGTAAAATATCAATAAAATATATTAAAAAAAAATGTAAGCTTGTGACTTAGATCACATATTGGCGTATTGTGCAAAAATGCATTCATTGCCCTCGCCAGGTTTACTCAGGGGTTAGCATCAGCTTGAAGACTGATTCCAGTCAAGGGCACGTACCTCAGTTGCAGGCTCCATGTCTCCGTACATCGATGTTTATCTCTCTCTCTGTCTCTCCCTTCTACTCTCTCTAAAAATCAATGGGAAAAAAAATATCCTTGGATGAGGATTAACAACAACAAAATACTTGATTGTTTCTAAGGAATTAAATTTAAAATAATGTATCACTGAATTTGGTGCTGATCTTAGTCCTCATTACGGGTAGTGTTAAACGAATCACGTTACATACGGTGCCAAGGACAGTATGTTGCGCTGCCTGCTGCAAGTTGGAACGTCTCTGGACCTCAGACGCCCTGTGCACCTGCGCTGGCCGCACATTCCAGAATCCCGAGCTCATCTCTTCTACTGCTCTTCCCCATCTTTCCCGGGAGGTGATCAAGGCCTTGCATTTAGAAAACGGGTATAAAGAGGGCAAACAGCAAGCAATATCTAGTTACCAGTAAAACTTGGCGAGAGGAGAGCAGTATATGCCACACAGGCTACCAACACCCAGCGATATCTATGGGAATGAAACTATTGTGAGAAGTTGTAAGCAGGAATGTTGGACACAGACAAAGAGGAGGTGAGATTTTGCTACCACGAGGCTGGGTGATGCAAAGGAGGGAGGGGGGCTTGGGCGTTCAGAGAGACCCCGTTGGACGCTTGCTAGCGAGGTTCTCTAGGCAAGTTTCTGAGCATCTCCCAGCCCCGCCTTCTTGTCTTTATGATAAGCCGTGCTCTGTGGAATCACTGGGAGAATGAGGAGGTGCATGCGGAAGGCACGCTGCTCAAACTTAGCGCTCACCCAGTGTTAGTCTGTTGTTGTTGTCTGGTGTCCGGACCTGTGTATATTTCACCACGTCTGTCTTTTCCTCACTAACCCAGTGCACACAGTTACCATGGCAGCCGGAATATTCACAGACAATTGGATAAAGGTGATACCACAGGAAGTGAGATAATCTCCCCGGAATGATCCTTTCCTCTTCCTATAAAGTGGGCTTGGCGCTTTCTGGCCTGGGTGCGGAAACAGCACGCTGTGCGCGTCAGAGCCAGTCTCATCCTTGCTCAGTTCGCACCAGCCTCTCTGCAAACAGTAATCCCGCAGGACAACTCCGTCCTCGCTGGGGGAACTGTTTCCGTTTCAGAAGCCGGAGAAAGCCTTATTTTTAGAAAGCGCACTGCAGCTCTGCTGCACAGGACAGGAGTCTGGGGAGGTGTGGCTGCAGAGACAGGGCCTGGGCCGCTGGAGCCTCCCAGGAACTTCAGGGACCTGGACCCAGGCAGGCGGAGGAGGCTGAGCAGCTGCAGAAAATCTTGTCCAACTCGATAAACAGGATTTAGGTGGGGAGGAGATGGGCCTCAGAAATAACCCTAAGAATTAAGTAAAAGTGCACTTATGCATGTGGAGCATGCCGGTAAAGGAGAGTGCAAAGAATCCTCATGTCATGCTGTGGAATGGGAATAGAGGTTTCTGTGTTTTAGGAGCAGAATTGCACCCAGATTTCTGAGGCGTTGGCGTTTCATTTGTTAGCGATCCCCTGATGACTCCCAGCGCGACCAAGGTCACCCAGGGCTGCTCAGGGAAGCAAATGCTCTGTCCCAGCAGGAAGACAAAAGTGTGGCTCTGTGAGTCCCCAGGAAACGTTCTGGCCCCCAAAACCAGCGATCATGGATTACTGAGCACCTACTATGTACGCAATGCTTATGTACCCTTATGACAAATTACAATCTGTAGCTAGTTCCATTTGCTGGGGAAGGGCCGCCCCCTGGGTGTCAGGGGGCAGGTGAGGGAGAGCAGCCAGCTCCGGTCAGCCTGTGTTGGCGAGAAGGGCACCTTGGGAAGTGCCTGTATTCAGGAGGCGCCTTTGTAAATTGACAATTTAAGAAGTTTATAAAATTCACCCAAAACCTCAGCTGCTCACCTGCTCACAGGAAGCTCCTATCCCTCTCTCAGGGTTGCCCCAAACTCGCTGAGGGATGTTGGACAAGCCATTTTTTCCCTGATTTCCTTCTACCTCCTCCCATTTGGGGACCTAAGCAGGTGATTCTAAAAACTGCATTTGAACTTGCAAAATGAGATTAATCTTTTTCTTTTTTTAGCTTTGTTGTAACATAATTGATAAATAAAAGTAAGGTGTTTTAAGGTGTGCAATTTGATGTTTTAATGCATGTATATATTGGGAAATAACCATAATCAAGCTAACTGAAGTATATATCATCTCACAGTTCTTTTTCTTATTGGATGCACAACTTGAACTTTCTGTATTATATAGTCTTTTAGGACAGATTTACAAAGAAAATCACACAGTGATGAACTCTCATCCCTCATTATATAGAACCGTCTGTAGTCCCTAAAGGAAGGAAGGAAGAAAAGGAGGAAGGAGGGAGGGAGCGAGGGGAGAGAGAGAGGAGGAGGAGGAGGAGGAGGAGGAGGAGGAGGAGGAGGGGGAGGGGGAGGAGGAGGGGGAGGGGGAGGAGGAAGGAGAAGAAGAAGGAGAAGAAGAAGGAGGAGGAGGAGGAGGAGGAGGAATGGAAGAGAGAGGAGAAAAGAAAGTAACTGTGAAATGGAGACCATAGTCACTCAAAATTGCCATTCTATTTGGGTCTAACCCATGAAGGGAAAAGCCTAAAATTTCAGAGGATTAACTTCACTTGCATTTACAAAAGCAAATTCCTCCTCCATGAAAATTCTCCAAGGGCTGACAAAACTGAAAAGAACATAAATCGTGTCTTAAGGGGTTGGATTTGTGACTTGAGGGCTTAGCAACAAATCTATTATAAAGGGATTCTGTATTGTCATTGTTTAAAGTCTCTCATATTACACATGTCATCTTTAATGGTAAGACCAGTAAACCCAAAATTGATTTTTGAATTGAAGAAAATTAGAAGGAAATTTGCTGGAATCATTATGTTGTCAAGAATTCTCCACATTCGCAATCAATCCGAAGCTAATTATTCTGTTCTAAGAGCCTTCAAACTTTGCATTTTTCATCTTGCTGTGGCCTTTCTCTTTGACCACCTCATTAGTGTCTTCTCTGAAGGATGTTGGGCAGGGGAATGTAAAGGACACTCTACTCTGCCTGATGGGCAATGAAGATGAGGTTACTGACCTCTGTGAGATTTGGACAGAGTCCAGGATTACAGTTGCCTGTGATCAGCCTAGAATCCAGCCATCTGTGAATTAACTATGTACTATACACATCCAGATGGAAATACCATCTATATATATAAAAGCCCAGTGACCGGAATGGCAGAACAACCAGAATAACCAGAATGACCAGTGGCTATGATGCGCACTGTGGCAGCCAAATAGCCTGATCTGGCCCGGATCGCCCCCCCTTCCCACCCCTGCAGCCGGCCCACCCCCGATCAGCCCCAACACCCCCATCAGGGGCGGGGCCAGCCACCCAACTGCCTGCGGCCCCTCCCCACCCCCACCTCCCCGCCAGCCCAGCCCACTAGGTCCCCATCGGGGCAGGCCAGCTGGACCCCACCCATGCACAAATTCATGCACCAGGCCTCTAGTTGCAGTATAAATGCATAATTATGTACTAGGTATTATTAATAAACCATGTTTCATTTTTCTCTTAATAAACGTATAATAAGCATAAATATGCATGTAAGTTGTATTATACTTCTGCTTTCTTCCTTCACATAGCTTTTCTCCCTACGCTACTAAGTCTTGTGCTGAGTTGAATAATGTCCTCCAAAAATCCATGTTCATGTGGAACCTATGAAGGTGACCTTTCTTGGAAATAGGACATTTGCTGATGTAATCAATTCAACTTGGGATCCTGCAGGATTAGGGGGGACCTTGAACTCAAGGCCTGGTGTTTTTGTAAAGTAGAGTGAAGACACTGAGGGGAAATGACAGGACACATAAAGATGGAAGCAGGAATTATAGTTATGTGGCCACAAGCAAGGGACTCTAAGAATTGCCAACCACAAGGAGCTAAAAGCAGAAAGGATTCTTCCCTTAAGCCTTTATTTTTTTTTATGTGTTTTTATTGGTTTTTAGAGAGAGAGAAAGGGAGAGGGAGAGAGGGGGATAGAATATCAATGATGAGAGAGAATCATGGAGCAGCTGCCTCCTGCACACCCACACTGGGGGTGGAGCCCACAACCAGGGCATGTGCCCTGACCAAAAATCAAATCTTAGTTTATGGGTCGATGCTCAGCCACTCCAGCTGGGATTCCCTTGGGCCGTTAGAAGGAATATAGCTGCTCTGACACCTTAACTCTACTTCTAGACTCCACCTCACTGACAGAATAAATTTCTGTTGTTGTGAGCCACCCAGTCTGTGGTATTTTGTTACAGAATCCAAGGAAGCTGGTACAGATATCTAGATATTTTCCCTTTGACACTGTCTTTAAGAGCACGCAAGTGCCATCTTCAAACCTGGGAGAAGTAAGAAGCAAAGAGAGGCATTGATAAACACAGAGAGGAGGGCTCTGCTTTTGAACTAAATTTATTTCTGCCTTTCTTATCACACGCTGTTCTATCCTAATTCTTTGTTAACGTGCCTGTGTACTAGGGGTATCAAAGTTTGACTTATAACATCTTTGTTCCCAGTATCATGTACAGTCCCTAGAACACAGTCATTGCTCAGTGAATATCTGTGGGAAGAAGGAAAAAAGGAAGGGAGAAAGAGATGGGAGGGAGGGAAGGAGAAAGGGCGGGAGGGAACAGAGCCAGATTCTACAAATAAAATCTAAGTGTTCCTTCTATAGAACTTATTTCCAACAATCTTGGAGATGTCAGAAAAACCTATAAATTCACTGCTAGGTTCGCGGGCTTATTAATGAGTAATTCGACTTTTTATTCTAAAATGTAATTTAGCATTTGTGCTAATGAGGTCGTCAAATTTTACATCATTTGTTATGTTCAGCATAAAAAAGCAATAATAGACGTTTTGTGTTACTAGAAAATAATCTTCTCTGCCCTGTTGTTGTGTAAATGAGGAAACACAGGCACAGGGAGAGAAAGTGGCAAGATCCACGTTTCCTAGGGTCCAGCTTTGTGTCTTTCCTGCAATACACGTTGCCTTCCAGGGTCTGGAAGCTGATGCTTGCGGGAGTCGTTCTTTATAAGAATGGAGCTCCTAGTTCTGATGTCATCCCACGTTGCAAAGAAACTGAACCTGAATGAAGAAAACAGACTTCTTACGGTAAACGTTTTCTCTGTGTGTTTTTTTCACTGACAGATCAGCAAAATGGAATTTGTACTCTGGGGTCAAGTTCTCCCCTCAAATGCTGGCCGTGAACTAAGGTAAGGCAGACTTCTCTGTCCCTCGGTTTCCTCATCAGAATATGGTGCTACTTCCCTCTCCTTTGTTCTCTAACGTCTTACTTAAAATATTGCTGAGAACCAAATGGAACGATGACTGTCACTGTGACTGCATGTGAAATGCAGAGCCTTCTGTGCGTCTTCCATGGCTCCTGATGGTTTTGGATGGTCAGAAAGCTCTCCCCTGGTCTCCAGCCAGCCTCCCCTCACGCAGCCCCATTCTGACTGTAGCACACACTCCATTTTTGGACTCATCTTTCCTCCTATTTCTTCATGCTCATCAATGAAAACATCCCTGGTGGTGTTCAGCTAAATGTCATGTCAAGCTGATTCAATCCCACTGTTTTTCTAATTCAGAACAAAAATAAATGTTAGTTCACTGTGAGTAGACAAACATTCCTCTGACATATGAAAGAGACCAGGGTCTCAGGCAAAGCATTGGCAGGATTTTAAAATTTACAGAAGAACTTGCTGCATGTCCTATTTGACTGCAGCATGGTGTTGTCAAAGTTGACACCTTGGAAGAACAAGATAATGAAATTCTTTCTGCAAACATTGACAAATCCAAGTTTTATTTTTTGTATCAAAAATAGCCCCAGGCTTTATCCAGGAGTCCAATCTATTTTGAACAGCTTGCCTTTCAGTAAACTTCAATAGTTGGCCCATAAGTATCTTGTGTTTACTGATAAATACCCATAATTTAAATAACATTGAGATTCCTTTTTCAGGTATTTTTATTAACTTCTCTGAATTGATTAATGCATTATAAACCCTGCTTGAGGGGGAAAGACAGTGATTATATGTTTGCCTTCTTTATTTCAACTTCATAACTTAACTAATTTGTACCAGAGTGCCTTCTATTGGGCTCTGTGTGCTTTTTCAATGGGCATTAAACTCAAAACTTCACTCTGTTGGCCTCAAGATACATCACAGTATCTTATTAGTAGGAATGATAGTTATTCAAAGAGAATATTCCATCTCGGCAAAGCTTAAAGTTCTGTGAAAAATATGGAGGTATAGACCATAGCAAAGAAGTCATTACATGGATGTAGTCTATGTGATTAGGATATCATATCGAGATACTGTTTTTTCCAAAAAAGTATTGTATAGCATTTCCTAATTTTGGATTCCTCTACTCTCTTGAGAAATGTGTCATGTAAATGATCAAAATCAATGTTTGTCATGAGACAGATTCTCCCCATGCCCCAGAGATACCCAGAGTAGGTGTGCTCTGCACTTTCTTCCATCTTGTCATGAAGCCTACTGTAGAACACGCAGCCTCAAACAACAACAGTTTGTGGTGACCATCTGCCTGCATGTCTGTCTGCATGATTGTCCTGTGGAATTAGCAGGTCAAGTACTACACCTTGTCAAATCTATATTGTGTGCAGAGCCTTGGTTTCCAAAGTTTGTGGAGAGTCCCATAGAAACATACTTGTCAGACCTCTCTGCCTCCTCAGGGAATGATCCTTCTTGGCTCCCGTGAAGAAAAGTGCCCCGAGTAGGAAGAGTGACACATACAAAGGAGGACAATGCTTAATGCCACCCTGACCTAGAAATCTTAGTTCTTACTTCAGAGCTACGGAATGAATCCTGAAAGCATTCAGTCCATGTTTTTAAATTATTTTTTAAGAATTATATATTTTTTCAATTTTTTGCTTGTCTTCTGTTTTGCACATGATTAGAGCATGCTAAAGGGAGGGTCTTCCATATGTGCATGTGATTAGAGCATGCTAAAGGGAGGGTCTTCCGTATGTGCATGTGATTAGAGCATGCTAAAGGGAGGGTCTTCCATATGTGCATGTGATTAGATCATGCTAAAGGGAGGGTCTTCCATATGTGCATGTGATTAGAGCATGCTAAAGGGAGGGTCTTCCGTATGTGCATGTGATTAGAGCATGCTAAAGGGAGGGTCTTCCATATGTGCATGTGATTAGATCATGCTAAAGGGAGGGTCTTCCATATGTGCATGTGATTAGAGCATGCTAAAGGGAGGGTCTTCCGTATGTGCATGTGATTAGAGCATGCTAAAGGGAGGGTCTTCCATATGTGCATGTGATTAGATCATGCTAAAGGGAGGGTCTTCCATATGTGCATATGATTAGAGTAGGCTAAAGGGAGGGTCTTCATTTGGGAGCACAGCTCCAGAGGAGATAATTTTCCAAAGCCTTAGCTTTCTTTTGTAAAATCTCTTGCCATAGATTTGCTTATAAATGTCTCTGAAACTATTCACAATTAGTCTTTTCTTAATAAAAGAAACCTACATGCCTTATCTATTGTAAGTTTTACTATGTTATTTGCCCTAGGCTGTGAAAGGATCTATAATCCTCCTGTTTGGGGGTGTCATGGAGTGGGGGAATGAAGCTGAGTAGTAGAAAAGTATCTTCACATCTTCTGAGTTCAGATACCTGGCAGATTGATGTAGAAATACGAATGCTGTCCACTTATGTTCTTTGCCTCCTGTGTCTCTTGAACTTCTTCAAATAACTCATTCCTTTTGAGGAAGAGACTCCTGAGAACAAAACAAAAAGAGACTCCATAAGAAATATTTAACTTTAAAATGGTGTTGTTTTATTAATTTACACCTAAGAAATTCTTTCCAGCTGCCCTGAGGACTCCTCCCTGGGTCCAGTCATTATTTGAACAGATTGCTCATTTGAGAGTCAAAGCCAGAATATATTATTCATGAAGATTTTTTGTTTTAACCAGAATATTTTTGGAGACTATCAGTCTTTATTTTTTTTTTTAGACTATCAGTCTTATACATTATATTGATTATCCCCAAGGATAAAGTTTATCTGTTATTATTTTCAGATTCACTGCATATTATTTTTAAGGCAGTCAAAACAGTTTATCAAATCATACCATAAAAATTATTTCAATTATAGTTAATACTTGACTTATTTCCTCTCAAATACGATTAATCTTTCTACCTCCAAAAAAAGATAATATGGTAGCTGTCAAATGATTAGGGTGTTTTTTTGGTTTTGCTATAAACCTATTTTTATTAAATAAAATTTTGATAAGGTTTTATTTCTCTAAGAGCTGTATTTCTACCTTTTTTCATAATTAACAAGTTTTGTAATATATCTACATCATTTTGACTAACTGTATACTATTATTAATAATAATTCTTTAACTAAATTTAGAAAAAAATTATAACATACAGGACCTCCAGAAATAAAACAGTATAAAATCCAATTAATATATAAATGTTAATTTATATAGCTACGATGGAGCAATCAGTAAAAGATTTTCTAACAAAAATATAGTTTATGAGATTGGAATTATGGAGAAAGTGGAAATTAAATATGAGTTCAAAAAGAAAAGAGAAATTTTCTATGCTAAAGAGCTTGTTCATTTATTTTTAAATGAATGCTCATGGGTATCAAATCATTCAATTTGTATTCTATAAAATACAAATAATCATTGAAATACTTTTATTGTTAAATGTTAACATTTACAATATGCCAGATACTGTGTCCTTCAAATATAATGAAAAAAATAGAAAGAAGTCTGCCCTGGCTGGTGTGACTCAGTGGTTGAGCTTGGACCTATGGACCAGGAGGTCATAGTTCAGTTCCAGATCAGAGCACATTCCCTGGTTGCAGGCTTGATCCCCAAGTAGGGTGGGTGAAGGAGGCAGTCAACTGATGTTTCTCTCTCTCCCTCTTCCTTCCTCTCTCTCTAAAGTCGATAAAAACGTATTTTAAAAATAGGAAGAAGTGGGTATGACCAACAGTGCGTCTGAGATCCTAGAGGCCTTGGATCTAATATGTGCTCATCTTCTGTTCCCAGCTCTGTTTTAAATGCTTCAATGACAATAGCTCATTTAATCTCTTACCAAAGCCAACAGGCTTGTGGGCATCATTTTTCTTTTGTCATAGTGAACAAGTTTACGTCACTTCCGAGGGTCAAGCAGTTGTGTCTGGGGTAGAACCAAGATGAGAATCTATGTCTGTCTCTAAAAGCTTAGCTACCACCACTGACTGGAGAAGTGGCTGACTTCCAGCAGGAGAGGAAAAAGGAAAGACAGTTCTGATCCTTGCCTTCCGAAGTGTTGGGCAGTTTTCTAAACTGAATGGAATTAGTCAGTGTAATAATAAATTCATTAGGTGGGATCACAGTGGCCTCTTCTGGTAAAAATGAGAATATCGGAAATCTTTCTTAAAAACCATAAATAACTGTTAAATAGAAAATTTAAATAATTATTCAAAATTCACTTCCACGTATTTAGGAATGATATTTTCTTATCAATACTACTTCAAAACATGATAGCATGTATGGTGGATCCTTCTGGGGTGGTTTTTCTATATGTCTTCGAATCTTATTATGTTATGAGGAAAACATAGTGCATTGGGCAAACATGAAGATGAATCTTATCTGAGATACAATCTTAGGTAAATTTCTAACCCTTCTGGCCTCGATTTTTCAGTATGAGAAATAAGAGAGCCCAGCTGGTGTGGCTCGGTGGTTGAGCATTGACCTATGAAGCTGGAGGTCATGGTTGGATTCCCGGTCAGGGCACATGCCCAGGTTGCAGGCTCAATACCCAGTGAGGGGCATGCAGGAGGCAAAAGACCAATGACTCTCTCATCGTTGATGTTTCTATCTCTCTCTCCCTCTCCCTTCCTCTCTGAACTCAATAAAAAATATATATTTTTTTTAAAAAGAAAGTAGATTGTAATAACATAAGCAAGAGATATCATAACCACTAGAGTAATTGATGGCCATGATATACAAATAAGTCCCTGTATGTTATCATGATGATCTCCATAACAATACTATGAAATTCATGGGGTGGGGTTACAGATCTCAACTATAAATAAGGACACTGAGGCTCACATAAATTTTATATTTTGACTTAATATATCTCTTAGTAGTAGATCCAAGTTATAAACCCAGGTGTCGTCATTCAACGCTGCATGGACTTTCTGCTATAAAAACACTATCTGTGAGGTGGTGATGGGTCCCATCAATCTGCATACAAAACCCTTTGTCCACCTGAATTCATTATACTAGAAGGATTGAAAGATAACTCCATCCAGAGGTTTTCAAATGTATCTCTCTCATATTCTCCCCATAGATACATAGGAGGAGTTCATAGACAAGTGTTCACCTCCCTCTCCAATGTCAGTTTCGTATTAGTTAGGGAATAGGAACATAGAAATATTTAACATCAATAATGATTATTTAGGATCAAAAGATTAACCTTAAGGGTAAAGAGACCTCTGAATGACCTAGATTTAAGGAAGAATATCCAAGGAAATAAAATAAACTTGGGAGTGGGAAGACCTCACCACGGCTGGGATTTAGGCCTTGGTGAAGTTGTGGTTAAAACTCAAAAGATGATGGAGAAGTTCAGTTGGTTTTCCTGGACCAGAGTTGATCCATTGCTGCTGGATGTACCAAGGCTAGGAGGCAAGGAACCACAACTTAGACTGACATGCAGGAAGCACCTTCCATGTGGCAATGGGCTGAAGCTGAGGCCAGGGAACTGCAGCTGGCAGGCAAACAGGAGACACCACTCGAGGATACAGGCAGGCCCAGTGGAAGCCAACCGCCCAGGTGCCGGCCAGACTCACCAGCAAGGTACCATAGCATTGTGAAGCCCAATGGGAAGTCCATGTGGGTGGCTGGAATTTGACTGGGGTAAGCATCACTGCACCACCACCCCCAGACATGCCAGGGGCTGCCATGCAGAAAGGGTAGAAAGAATATCAGAAGTGTGCCAGAACCAGGAAGAGAAACCCCTTCCTCCTACAACATCTCTTTGGTACCTTCTCCTGAGAAATCGGAATTCCCTGCTAGATACCGACATTAAATGCTTACAGTGTATAGCTCAATTACCATGTGGCACACAATAAAGCATAGATTTGGAGCTGAGAGGCAAAAAAAACATTTTTTTTAAAGTACGGACTTCAACCAAAGGAGTTTAATTCCCATCCTATCTAATAAAAGAGAAACTTGCAAATTGACCGTACCTCTGCTACGCCCATAAGCCATGCCCACAAACCAATCAGGAGTGAGTATGCAAATTAATCCAACAAATATGGTGGCAGACATGGAGCTGGAGCCAGCCAGAGGCTTGGGTTGCTCCCAACAATGGAGGAAGCCAAGCTTCCCGCCAGCCCTGTCTGGCCCTGGCCTCCACTCAAGGCTACAAAGTTTCAATTATAGAAGATAAATAAATCCCAGATACCAGGGCCTCTGTTTGGGTCACTGGGGGGCATGGCTGGCCTGCAAACCACCATAGGCCCCTCACCCTGGTCACCCCCCACCCCAAGGGAACCCCAACCTGATCTGGAACACCCTTCAGGGCAAACCAGCCAGTCCCCACCCATGCATCAGGCCTCTATCCTATCTAATAAAAGAGTAATATGCAAATTGACCATCACTCCAACACACAAGATGGCTGCCCCCATGTGCTCAAAGATGGCTGCCCCCATGTAGACACAAGATGGCCACCACAAGATGGCCAGCAGGGTAGGGCAGTTGGGAGGGACCAGGCCTGCAAGGGAGGGCAGTTGGGGGTGATCAAGCCTGCAGGGGAGGGCAGTTAGGGGTGTCCAGGCTGACAGAGGAGGGAAGTTAGGGGGTACCAGGCTTGCAGGGGAGGGCAGTTGGGGGGGACCAGGCCTGCAGGGGAGGGCAGTTAGGGGTGACCAGGCCTGCAGGGGAGGGCAGTTAGGGGCAATCAGGCTGGCAGGGGAGCAGTTAGGCATCAATCAGGCTGGCAGGGGAGTGGTTAGGGGGTGATTAGGCTGGCAGGCAGAAGCGGTTAAGGGCAATCAGGAAGGCAGGCAGGCGAGCAGTTGGGAGCCAGCAGTCCTGGATTGTGAGAGGGATGTCTGACTGCCTGTTTAGGCCCAATCCTACTAGGATCGGGCCTAAAAGGGCAGTCGGACATCCCTGGCGGGGTCCCAGATTGGAGAGGGTGCAGGCTGGGCTGAGGGACACACATCCCCATGCACGAATTTTGTGCACCGGGCCTCTAGTAGGTTTTATGTTAGGAGAAAAAGTTCTTGATGAGAGAGGGAGGGAAGAGAGTGAGAGAGTCCACTAATTCAAAAAATGTTTTTTTGAAAACTACCCAAGACCAGAGCACATTTTCAAATGTATGATTCCTGAAGTCCAGTAAGATTTTACCAAACTGAGGTAAAGCTACACTAGATACACTTCTGTATGGGTGTGTCTGCACAGCCTTAGGCCTAAGGGGGAGACTATTATATTAAACTAGAGACCTGGTGCATGAATTCATGCACCAGTGGGGTCCCTCGGCCTGGCCTGTGGGATCGGGCTGAAACCAGTTCTCTGACATCCCCCAAGGGGTCCCAGATTGTGAGAGGGCACAGGCCAAGCCAAGGGACCCCACAGCATGATCAGGGCCAGGGAGGGACATGGGAGTTTGGCCAGCTGGGGAAGGACTGTGGGAGGACTCCAGGGGGTGTCTGGCCTGTCTCATTCAGTCCTGATCGGCCGGATCCCAGCAACCAGCTAACCTACTAGTCGGAGCATCTTCCCCCTGGTGGTCAGTGCATGTCATAGTGAGTGGTTGAGTGGCCTTAGCATATCATTAGCATAGTATGCTTTGGTTGGTTGAACAGCCGACCAGGCAACGGGACACTTAGCATATTAGGCTTTTATTATATAGGATATTAGACCAACAAAGGGAGTTGGGTAACTGATGCTATAATATGGATGATCCTTGAAAACATTTACCCTAATTGCTAAGTAAAAGAAGCTAGTTACCAAGGACCATATATTGTATAATTCCATTAATAGGAAATGTTCAGAACAGTCAAATCTATAGAGACAGAAAGTATGTTAGGGGTTCTCTAGGGGGAAACACTGTAATTATAGCATGTATTCTAAGATCAGGGCCTTGGCAGTTTAGTTGTGGTAGAATTCTTATAGTCTGAGAATCAACAGAACCTGAGTAGAGAACCAGAGGGTCAGAGCAGAGCAATAGGCAAAAGCGAACAGTTCAGACTGCATCACAGGGACCTGGTCAGGTGGCAGCTGAGTTTGACTGGAGGGTCTCAAAAAATTACTGTAGTCCCATGCCTTAGGCAGCATTTTAAAAAGTTCTTCCCGTTACATACGTCAGCAATACCCCAAGCATCCTTAGGAATATATGCTTCAAAGTAAATATGTTATTAAGCTCACTTATTGTTGGAACATTCTTTTTATAGAACTTCGATTTCAGTTGTTTCAGCGCAAGACCAATTACTCATATTCAGTCTCCTTCCAGGTGTGAGAATAAATACCCTAATTACCGGTACTTCATATTTAAAAGAATTGCAAGCGTGGCTCTGAAATAACAAAGAATATTGACAAAATTTTTGTGACATGAATAAAGAAACTTTTCCTGTTCACACTCAACCACAGTTGTATATCAGAGTAGATGCCAAATGTCCATTAAGCAAAAAATGCATAACACGTATTTAGGTAATATTTAATTCAACTTTATTCTTTAAATGGAATCTTTATTTTTCCCCTTGAGAATTTCAATGTAATTTTTTGCCTTTTTATCTCTTTTTAAAAATATTCCTGGATTCAATAAACTTACCCTAGAGAAGGATCACTCAAAAATGCCTTAAAAGTCACAGCCCTGAGGTCACTGAGCTTGGTAGCCTTTCCATTTTGGGGCCAGAACAGTTGCTATTTCAAAAAATAGTATCGAGTTTAATGTAACTAAGTTGAAATAATCCAATTTAAAAAACCCTTTCAAGATCAAGCTTACTCCAATGTCTACTGACTCTGAATAGACATTGCATGGTCTTGACTTAAAACAAAGCCAAACAAGTCAGCAGCCCAGATGCTGGTTAGGAAACCTGGGAACCCCAGGATTGTGCTTAACATGCTAAACAAGTGGACCCTCCTGGTAGAACAGGACTCACGTTTCACATGGTGGGTGTTCCTTACTCGTTTCCTCCTTTGGCCTGGCTGGAAGCCACCCTGCCCCTCAGCAGGTTCACAACTCGCTGGAGATAACTTGTCAAGGAGTGTTTTGAGTTTTGCTAAGTGGAGAATAATACCTCCCACCAGTATTTCCAGTTTTGGTATCTGCTCCATGTGTCATGTTGTCTCCCATCATGCAGTTGACATGAAACCTCTTCCAATTTCCCCTCCTCCCCACCGTGTCCAACTGGACTTATTGCTCTTCACTGTTCTTGTCAAACCTGGCCATGGCCTTTCATCAAAATCCTTGTTAAGCTGAACTATAGTGTCATGTTCACCTGCTATCCCCTCACTAAACTATAGACTGTTGAGCATTGCAATGCCTTGTGCACAGAGTGGGCCCTTAATAACTATTGTAAAAGCATCAAATGAACTAGCAATCTGAGCACTGAGACTCTTTCAGACACACACTGTCCCTAACACGAGCTGATGAATGAAGTAGCCTCTTCCTACTCATGGATCTGGTTTGATGAAAAAACTAGGCCCAACAGCTCTGGCTCCTGTAACATCTATAGATAAACAGGAAGTTCAAAGGTAGGACAGCTAATTATGAAATTATACCTACAGAGAAACTGCATCAAGTCGTCCCTGTCTTAGCCTTTGATAATGCCTCATGTCGACTCTGAGGTAGCACAGTCTTCACCTCCTTTTCCCAATCCCTGGGCCATCTCCCCTGAGCACTTCTTAACTCAGCAGGCTGAGCACCCAGGAGCCTCGACACTCACCTGAGCATGTAGGAAAGTTGGAATAAATTACCAAGCCTTGAATTTAGCTGACCAAAAAAATCCTCTAGTGTTTGACTCACTGTGCAAAATAATTTTCAATATGGTTTATATAGCTTATTAATAACCGCCCTTATACACCTATGTGAGCTATTTTCTCAAATTCTTAGGATTTTTAGAATGTTAATTTCTTCTTTTGGTGATAATCCTTCCTCTTTTTATTTAAATTTATCCCTTCCTTTATCCACCTAAAACAGTGTGTAAATTCTCTTAATTCTCTATGTCTCTTGAGGATATTAATTCTTAATTCTTGTAAGTAGTAGTTATTTTTACTTATCTTTTAGTAAGTATTAGTTATCTTTTCAAATGATGAATTAAAATTTTTTATTTTCTCTCTGTGTATCAATCTTTGGGTGCCAAATCCTTTGGTTTACACTCTACTGGCTCAGCCCCATATCCTGAATCCCACAGGAATTTAAAAATCTAACTAAATGCTCAGTCACTCACTTACTGAGTGAGTGAACCCTTCTAAATTTTCAGGTAATATGGAGCCTTCCCTACCACAAACCTATAGTCCCAGCCATGCTCTCAGTTCTAGCCCATTTCCCAACTACTGTTTCTCTCCTGTGAAGGTCAAGTCAGCCTACTACCTAGTGGATTCCATAGAGGGTCTCTAACACGCTCGCTGAGTTAGTCATTGTGACAGTCCATGACATCTGCCATTTTCCTCTTCTGAGCACAAACGGAAGAAGAGAAAAATTGGAGATCCCACTGAAGTTGCCACAATGCTGTTGCCCAACATAAGTGCCACTGTTGGCATGACCAGCAGTATCAGTGCCTATGTTGGATCCTAACGTGAGAGTTCTTTGTAATCACCTAATTGTTGCAGAAACTGCTAAGATGCACTCACACTTTTCTAGATCTTTCACCTTCTACTTACATTTTTATCACAACCCTACTTAGAATTTAAGTACAGTTCCATAGAAACTGATAAATGGAAAGTGTTAAGAAACAGACAAGGCACTACCTCCAAACTACATTTGCTCTTTGCAACTCAATGCACCGCCCTTAGAATAAACGTGTGCACTCAGGTGCTCTCTTCCTTAGTCCCAAGGGGTTTCCTATGTTTCCTCCAGGCAGACTCTAGGCTTCTCCAACCAATCAGACCTACAAACGCGTCCTGTCTGAATGTAGTGGTAAACCAGGGGAGGTTAAACTTTAGAACTTTGGTTTTTGAGACACCTTGATTTCCTCATTTGTATTTGCCAAATATATAGTTGTTCCTTAAAGCCTCAGCCCTGGTTTGTGTCCTTAATTATTTCATGTATAGAATATAGCTCCTAGCCCCCTTGTCAACACCACAGCATCATGGTGGTGTAGCTGCACATACTAGTCAGTTCCACCAGTGACTTGTTGGGAACATCGTCATTTTTAATGCAGTCTGAATCAGGGGCCATGGCGCATGCATTATTTATGGTAGGAGAGCCATTAAGGAACAGAACATGTAGGGGTATTTTTTCAATGGCTTCTGAAGGACAACTTGAGACCTTCATTTTTAAGACTATAATTATCCAACAAAAAGCCTAGTCTTGGGGAGATGCCAAGTATTTTTAAACCATTTGAGGCAACCAAGGAAGGTCTAATTCTGGTCAGGAAGATGGAGAGGTCTTGGAATATGAAGAACAGCAGAGACTCAGAGGCAGGCATTTCTAAATATTTACCTGGTAAATAGAGCTATAAGATAACCTCACTAATACTGTTGACATCAATGAACAATTTTATCATTTGTAAAATGACAATTATCTGCAGGATTGTTCTAAATAATTCAGATGATAAATATAAATTAACTAACACAGTGCCTGTACCATGGAAGATAACCAACAACTAGACGTTATTTTAAGGACTATATTGTTGCTTTCTTCCTGTTTGTAAGAATCTCTAAAATCTGTAATTGCCTTGTTGTAGTCCCTTCCCTTTGAGCTGAGCTGTTCCCAGGGGGCTGGCTGGACCATATTCTAAGTGTAGGCAGCGGGCTGCACTCACCATCGCCCTTCCCGTCCTTCCCCTCTCCCTCCACAGCTGGAATAATGTGATGAGACCATTCTCATGTGCCCGAATACTGTGCCCTTTCAGGCTCATGTGGCCTTCTTTGCAAACCTTCATGGGTGGCCCCGAACAGAGACACTGTGAGGAGATTTATTTAAAAAAATGAGGAGACGTACAAGAGATTGAATTACGTAGTGACGCTCCACATTGAAAAGAGGTCTTCACTGCTGCCGATGCCTTCAGATGACATGTACATTTTCCATAATAAAGAGTCCATCCATTTCAGTAAAGCTCATGATGTGCCGAGCACTAGGTTCTTGAACAAACTCATTCAACTCAAGGCTACAACAAACATATGAATTGCATTCTTTCATTAGTCCTCTGGTACAGATGGGGAGACTGAGTCGGAGGAAGGTTGCTTTGCCTTCTGAGTGCCGCACAGCTGGGAAGTGGCAGACCTGAAGTTCAAGTCCAGGTTGATGAGGGCGCAGGCTCTGTTCTCTGCCAGCTCCCCCAAAGAGGCGCATTCTCTCCATTGTGCTCAGGGAAGTCTGGAGGCAGACTTCTCTTCTGTGTCGTCCCCACCCCTGGCTCTTGTGTGTCTATCTTTTCCTTTGGCATCTGCCTCACTAAAGGTCAAGGGTGAAAGAGTCCTCTCCCACCCCACTGAGTCTATTGACTTTTGGGATTTTTGAATTCACTGGGGTTAGAGTAAGTTTCAGTGGGGAGGTCCAGGTTGTCAGACAATGCCTCCACTCTGCTCTCCTGGGCTCACCCGGACTGTCACTGCCTGATGGCGCTCAGTATAATCAACACAATTTATCTGAATGTTATCCCCAAAGAACGTTGTACATCATAGTAAATGCTCAGAATGGATCTGAAATGTCTTTCATTTTAGAAAATGACCTTTGTTCAACTAAAAGCATTGAGTCCAGGGATTTGACCTCAGATTTCATTCCACATTTGCGAAGTGATGAGCCTCTTCTAGTGCAAATCCATCCTCCAGGGGAAACCCTGCAGGTAGAAAGGAACAAAATTCTCCGTAAAAACAAAACAAACAAAAAAAACTGTTATTTTTTACTATAGGT
Source organism: Plecotus auritus (assembly GCF_963455305.1). NCBI lineage: Eukaryota > Metazoa > Chordata > Mammalia > Chiroptera > Vespertilionidae > Plecotus > Plecotus auritus. The sequence goes on from NC_137782.1 coordinate 172,140,664, forward strand.
TTTCACAAATGTGTTTGGAACACACTGTGAGCTCCCCCAACCTGGCAGGCAGGAAATGGATGTTCAGAATAACCTCTGCAATAGCACCACGTGGGGTCCGCACCAGAAAGAGGTCATTTAATGAAAAGCAGTGGGGATCCGCACGCTGCTCTTCCCTCCTCTCACCTTGGTTCGCCTGAACTGTTGCAAGTAGAGAACTCATCAGAAAATAGCTTCCCGGATCCTCCTGCCTCGTTCCCTCTCTCTCTCCCTCTCCCATTACATAGTCTGGATGTAGGGGACTTCAGATCTAAAAGAACAGCCAGGTAGCTGAGAAAACAGACCTCAATGTAGAGAGCAGCAAGATCTATATGACAGAAAAATGAGCTCGGGTATTGGATAGGAAATGAGCGTGAGCGTGCAGGCGGGGGATTGGCTAGAAAACCACTGCCTATCTGACCAGGCAATCTGGCTCAGAAATAGCTCAGTGGGAGTAGAGAAAAATGGAGAAAACTTGTTTTGTGAGAAAGCAAGCAAGTGAATCTAGCTGTAATTATTAACAGCCATTAAAATATTTTAAAACCTAAAATGCAGGAGCGTTGGCAATAACCACAAAAATAAACTGCTGATAGAAACCACCTCCTAGCCTCCTCTACAGAAATATTCCCCTGCTTTAGTAAAAGGTGACAAAAGTAGAAAAGTTGCTTCTCACTCAAAGATGAAACCTGACGTGGGAAGATGTTGAATGAGCACCTCTGCTCATGTGTGTAAGTTCGCATTGAAATTATGAAAACTCAGGTTCACTTACAGTTATTGAAAGGGTAAAAGTCTATCTTCACTTGAAAATCTCAGGGTGCTACAGGCACAAAGACTTTCATGCCACAGAATGTGTTTTTGAGCTTGAAAGTTGAACACTGAGACCCTTGGGCCCCCGTGTTTCTGAGTAGAGTGTTGAGGGACGTGGAGGTCTTACCTATATTTGTTGTACAGAATGCATAATGACATGGAGTGGTAACTACTGTTTTTTTAAGAACTGAACACATAAACAGGCACGAGGCTCACCACTTAGAGGCTTCAGCTGGCCCGCAGATCAATGAAAACAGACCTCTGGGCCATCTTTGTTTTTTCAGCCTTGGCATTGGCAAACATCTGCCGTCCTAGAGTGCTCACTGCAGAAGCCAGATGTGTCTCCTGGTTTTTCATCAACAAGTCTAGCTCAACACCCAGGGAAGAGTAATAAAACCTAAGACACTGAACTCAGAAAACAAGCTTTCCGATCTTAACTAGGTGGGATCTTCCTGGGCTATTATTGAGAAAGTCGTTATCAATCTTCCGAGCCCTCAAATACATAATGTGGGTCATGATACCAGCCCTGTGACCCTCACTTGGACATTTTAAAGTAAAAGCAAGGTGATAATTATAAAATTTATTTGAAAAACGTAAAATACAAAAAAAAAAATAATTGTTGCCTGTATATACAAAGTCCTCTGAATTACTAGCTCTGGGTAAATAGATATTATTGAGTCAACACCTAAAACAAAATGCTGATGGTTTTCCACATTCACATAACGGTAAAGTGTAGCGGCAAACATCTGGCAGCAGTTCCAATCACCATCTTCTTGGTGCTTTGAAATTGCAAATATTATTTTGATCACACTTGTGCAGAACAAATACATAGAATTAACCCCAGCCATGATGTCTGCTGAGTCACAGGCATGGATTTTGTCATGATTCTGCAAGGTGGAATGGGCTCAGCTGGGTGGTTGTTCTTCTGGCCTCCTCTGAGACTACTCTGAAGGCTCATCCAGGGTGGGATGCTCTGGGATACAATCATGTGAAGGCTCACCTGGGATGGGGTGCTCTGGGAAACAGTCATCTGAAGGTTCACCTGGGGCGGGGTCCTCTGGGAAACAGTCATCTGAAGGTTCACCTGGGGCGAGGTGCTCTGGGAAACAGTCATCTGAAGGTTCACCTGGGGCGGGGTGCTCTTGGATGGCCCTGATGGTTTGGAACATCAGCTGGAATGGTTAGAGTAACTGTGAGCCTCTCTCTCCACATGGTCTCTCCAGCAGATAGTGGGACTTCTCTACATCATCGCTCAGGGCTCCAAGAGAAAACGGAAGCCACAAGTCATAGAGCATTCGTTCTACTACATTCTATTGGTCACAGTCAAAGGCCAGGTCAGATTCCTGGGGAGCTAAGACTTTACATCTTAATAGAAAAAGAGGCAAGATCACATAGCAAAAGAGCATGTGGAAAGTGGGAGATGATTGGGTCACCTTTGAAAATGCTTGCACAATAGCTTCATCCCTAGAGCAAGCCATTGGTGATCTCTGCCAGAGAACTCTCCTTTCCGGGGCATGGGGAGGAACTCTGCCTCTAACAGACACAAGAGAAGGGGCGTCATACATATGGGTGGCCCTCTTTCTCACTGAGGAACATTCTAGTTCCAGCTTTTTTGAGACGCGATTTGTCTACTTTTGATTGAAAACAAAACAAAAACAAAACAAAGAACTGGCACAGGTAGAATGCCATCAGGAACACTGGCCTGTCGTTGGCATTAAAAAGAAGATGGAAGTAGCCCTCTAATATTAATGTATGCCTCCTCCCCCATACTTATTCAGAAAATATATGTTATACCAGATGAATAGGAGGCAAGTATTTGGGGAGAGAAAAATTATGGCTTACACACGTTGGGTTTCACATGGAACATCCAGACAGATTACTTGATATTGAAGGTATCAGTGGTGTTTTCAGTTTTTATTTTATTTTTTTAATTTGCCATCCTCAAGTGCAGGCATGAAACACAATGTTATATATAACCTGCCTGCTCAGACTGCTCTGTCCATGGAGAAAGGTCTGGTTACACAACACTGTGATGCTTCGTTTCCCAATGGAAGGGCACTGTTTTGTCAACAAGGAGTACAGTAAGCATTCTAATGTTAGAGCCATAAGTTATAAGGTGGTCTGGGGCATCCTTCCAAGTTTATTTGGTAAAATAGATGTGACCCTTGAGGAACTTGTCATATAAATCATTACATTTAATTATGGTTTATAATTATGCTTGTACATATATTTCATTCTGTCAGGAGTGAGGAATTTGTTTACTAATGTAAATGAAAGCTATGCCCTCACATGCTGTACAGGGTTTCCTTGACTGTGTTTACATTGTGTGGACAAACTTTGTGGGTTGTGTGTGTGTGTTTTTTCAGAGAATAGAAAATAAAATTTTTTAGGAGCTCAGCTCTCTGTCAGACCACAGTGTTGGTCCATTAGTTCAGAGGCCATCAAAGTATGGCCCGTGGGTCAGATCTGACCTACTAATTATTATTGGCAGTGATGTTTCATGGCAACACGGCCACGCCCATTCATTTACATACTGGCTATGGATGCTACAACAACAGAGACTATATGGCCTGCCAAGCCGGAAATTTCATTTTGTGTCTCTAGGGTAAAAGCTTGCTAACCCCTGGCCCATTTAATCCCTAAGCTCATCCCATCCGCATTTCCCAGAGTTCTATGATTCCGTGAATCTATGCCTTGGTTTAGTTTCCGCGCTGTTGAAGGAGTTTGCTCAGAGCGGAGGCCTGGTGATCTGCATGTCCAGGAAACATCAGCCCGGCAGCGTTTGAAAGGATGATGGCTAGAAGCGCAGAGAGGTTGGTGGCAAGGATAACAAGCATGGGATGACTGTCCAACCCCTGGGAAAATACATCAGAACATTAAAAGGTAACGAAAGACAAATGCTCCAAAGGTACAGCGTATAGGAGGCTCTGCTTATATTTAGCCATTAAGACATTGCTCTTTTCTTATTTGCACTGTTCCTATAATTTCAGCAATCAGTAACGTTCACTGGCAATATCTTATCGGTTAATGACAAGAACATCTGTGTCCCTTGCCCCTGGATGCATTTTAATCAAGTCATTGACAGGAAGCTCAGCAGCTGAAAGCAATCTCTTTCCTCTGGGTGATTGCATAACTTAATTAAAAGTTTTTCATTGGCAGCCATGGCAGAAAAGCTCCATGCGTGTGGCCCCATGGATATGAACTGTTTAGCACTTTTAACACTTGAGGAGCTTGTCATATAAATCATGACATCATGCGCTAAGATGCCATTAGCTGCTTGGTGCTCATGCTTAGCACTGGCTGGTCAGTGGAAACCATTCCAGAAAGTCTCTAGGTTTCAGAATCATAAATAGCAGGTGATGTCACTTGTGTTGGGAACACTCATGCAATATAAGCGTCTGTGAACAGAACCCACGCCCTCCACTCATCAGCTCTCAAAGCCACAGTGAAATAAAGATGCATCTAGAAGACATCACATGATCTACTTCCCAGAGTAGAATTCTCTTTCCAAACTTGCACCCCTTGAGTAGCTGTGTAAACTGAGAGGTTATTTGCATTTCTGGACCCAGTCTCTTCATATGACAAACAGGTATATGAACGCAATTCCTACGTCACAGCATCATGTCCTGGGTAATGATGTGGTCTTGCTGCCTAAAGGGGCACCTGTTAGCAAATTTAAATCATTAATTATCCCAGTGTGTAGTATGCTTGGCTTTTCTTCCCTGTTTTAAACAAAGGTGTAATTTATATATACCGAATGATACCGATCTTAACCATTCAGATGAACAAGTTCTGCAATTTCACATACTCATGGTAACCGCAAAGGAAACCGGATAAGAACTTTTGCACCATGCCAAAAATTCCTCAGATCCCTTATGAAACAATTCCAGCTGCCTGCTTCCCAAGAGGCAATTACTTCAGATTTCTGCATTGCCTCTGCGTGGCCTTCATATGAACGCACTTGTATCATGTGTATTCTTATGTTTGTGGTTTTTTGCTCTCTACCCAATATTTCTGAGATCCCATCCAAGTAGTTGTGGGATGCTTTTTATTAGTATATTCCATGAATATAACATAATTTACTTGTCTATTATACTGTGGACGGACAATTGGGTTGTTTGTAGTCTGGGGCTGTTAGAACTAAGGTTGCTATGGACATTCTTGAGTAAGTCTTTCTGGGGACCCGTTTGCATTCCTCTCAGGACAATATCTAGGAGAGAAAATGCTGGATAGAAAGGAAGTCACATGTGTGACTTGATAAGAAACTGCCCAAAGTTTTTCCATGGTGCTCGTACCGTGTCACACACTCAATGAATGAGGGTCTAGTTGCCGCTTAGTATTGTGTCAAACTGGAGGTGTGGAGGGGACCCCTCCATCCAAAATTTAGTTCAGATGCCCAGACCAATGACCCCACATATACACAGCCAAAGGTATATAAAGTTCATTACTGACACAAGCAGCTTTCCTGGGGAGAGTAGAGCAGGCTCCAAAGTAGATCCTAAAAGGCTGCTTTTAAGACATTTTGTGTATCTGGTAAATTTTTTTCAGTTTGGCTAAGCATTTCCTGGGTACGATTTTCCTTGCACTTGTCTTGCTTGAGTTAATTCTGCTTCTTGGACATTGGCTTAGAATTTTTCAATTTGGAAACTTCTCAGGCATGTCTTTTCAGCTATTACCAAAAACTTATTCTCTTTCTACTGTCCATCTGGGATTCCCATTGCATTTGTAGTAAACTATTACTTTATGTCCTGCAAAAATCATACACACACACATTTTTGAAATGCATTTCTCGTTTCCTGCTTTGGGTTTGTGGGTGTGTTTTTTTTAATTGGGTTAGAAGCTTTACCACGAGATCTACCCTCTTAACAAATGTTTTGTAAACTATAGGTCCTGTGTTGTAAAACAGATCTTTAGAATTCATTTGTTTTGTTTAACTGAAACTTTATACTCATGGGGCAACAGATCCCCATCCTTCCCCACCCCAATACCTCACTCTGGCAACCACCATGGCCTACTCTCTGCTTCTATGAGTTTGAATATTTAAATAATTAATATGTTACATAAGTGGAGTCATGCAATATTCCTCTCTCTGTGACTGGCTTCTGTCACGGAGTACACTGTTCTCCAGGTTCATCCCCATTGTTACAAATGGCAGGATTTCCTTCTGTCTTGAGGCTGAATAATATCCCATTGTATGTATAGACCACATTTTCTTTATTCATTCATGCCTGGATGGTCACCTCAGGTTGTATTCATGCCTGGATGGTCACCCAGGTTGTATCTACATGTTGGCTATTGCTCACGATGCTGCTGTGAATGTGGGAGTTCAAATATCTCCCCAAGATCCTGAACTTGATTCCTCAGGTCCTTTCAATGGACCCGTCTTCAAATTCATGGGCACTTTCTCCTGCTGTATCCAGTGCACTCTGTAAGCCACCAAACAAGGTCTTCATCTGATTTCTGATTGCTTTTCTATTTCAGATGTTTTCACTTTACTAATTCCCATGGATCTGCTGAAATCACCTCTCTTCAACTCATGCTGTCCTCCTTTCCCACTCCCTCTGTGAACATAATTAGCACTGTTATTTTAAAATCATTGTCTGATCCTTTTTACCTATGGTCATCTCTGGTTCTTTTTCTATTGACTGTCTTTTATCTTAATTATGGGTTATTCTTCTTAGCTCTTTCATTTTCTTTTAGTTTATAATCAGACACCAGAGATTATATGTGAGAGAATTAAAGTAGATACCTAGCGAAAATAATACTTATGCTCTAAGAAGGGACATCATTCTTCTGTCAATTGCCAGTAGGAGGTTGAGGGAATCTAATTTGCCATTCATCAAGGGCAGGGCTTTGTCTCAACTTGCTTCAAATATGTCTTAGGCAGAATGAAAACATTCCATTCAGCAGGGCTTTTGGAATTGCCCACTGACAGAATCCTCAAGATTTCTATTTCCCACCTTACCCATCAGCTCTGCACGTTCTGGAACACTCGGTCCCTCTACCGTTTCCCGGAAGGTTGTTGAATTTCCATGGCGCTTTTCATGCCCTATGCATCCTCCTTGAGCTTCCTGTGCACTGGAAAATCTCTCTGAACCTGAAGCTCGGCCTCCAGTGCTCAGAGAGCCGGGCAGTGAGGAGCTGCTGTTGGGGAGGGATTTAGCTTCACTCTCCTGCTCCAGCCCCAGGTCTCAGTGTCCAGCAAAGGGCCTGCACACTGGGAATCTCTCCCCACAAGCCTACCCTACCTGCAGCCTTTCTCTCACCCTGGAATCCCCAGGAAAAGCCCAAAACTCTGGCATTGTGGTAGTCTCACAAATATTTGAACTATTCTTGACTTTGAAATGTCATGGTTCCTGAATCTATACGTGTCTGTTTCTGAATTTGTTGGAGAGGGAAATAATGCCTTTCCTGTGAAGATCAAATTAAACAAATAAAGTGCTTCGAGAAGTGTAAATTCGCATTACCATTATGCAGGATGGGGCAGAAGTAGGCTTACAGTTGTCCATATGGAAACTCATACAGTAATTAATACATAATAATATAGGAATAAACTGTTTCCCATACTCACAACTGTAAGCCTACGGTTGCCCACCTGTATATGATGTGTTCCCATGTCAATACCTGGTTCTCAAGGAAAACCTACTAACAACAGAGAGACCCCTCAGGTTGTATATTTTTGGGTGCTTTTCTTCCCAAATACCAGGACATTGTGGCAGTAGCAGCAGTGTCAAAAACCTTATCCAACCAATTCTTCACTGTTGGGGGATTTATTTTCCAACCTTCCTCAGAGTAATCTGTAATTATAATTTTGGAAAGACTTTTTCATATTCTATCTCAAGCAGTTTATGATTGTACTTTATTCAAATTTGCGGGGCGAGGGATGAGTAACTGTTGCCATTAAAATGAAGGCATTAAGATTCGAGTCTTAGGCCCCAGTTAGTATAAACGATTCAGCCTTTAACTTAGTCTCAATAACTTCAAGCATAGCCCTAGCCAGTTTGGCTCAGTGGATAGAGCGTCGGCCTGTGGACTAAAAGGTCCCGGGTTTGATTCCAGTCAAGGGCACATGCTCAGGTTGCAGGCTTGATCCCCAGTAGGGGGTGTGCAGGAGGCAGTCAATCAATGATTTCCTCTCATCGTTGATGTTTCTATCTGTCTTTCTCTCTTTCCCTTCTTCTCTGAAATCAATAAAAATATATTTTAAAAATAACTTCAAGCACATGTCCTTTCTACAGAGTGTTCTGCTCATTTAGGATTACAGTATTAGATGGTTTCAACTGCTTTTCTCTTTCCTTCAGATTCTTCCAAGATAACAGCACTCCCTTAAAACGTGGAGGTCCCTGGTTAATGTCAATTTTAACAAATTTTCTAACATCGGATCCCTTTGCTAACTGTAGCTCTGTGAACAGAAAGTCAATTTTCTCCAAATTCAAAGCTTTCCTCTCCTTTTTCTAGGTAGATATGTCTAAGTTCTTTTGTTGTAAATCACCCACACCATCTCTGACTATCAGTTAAAGGACTCTGTGTTGCTGATATTCAATAGAGTGTGTGTTTACCCCTATAATCCATAATTATTAGTGAGTTTCCTCCATCATCTCTACCATGCCATCTGGAACGGCTCTTTGTTTTCTGTCCTGAGGCAAGACATCTGCCAGTGACCTATTTTCTTCATTCTGAAGCTCCTGTTTCTCCAAAAATGCTTTGATTTGTAAGGAATTTAAAACACACACGCACACACACACGTGCGCGCGCGCACACACACACACACACACACACACACACACCCCGCAGATGAATTTATCAGAAATAGACATTACATTTGAATAAAATGTGATTTTCATCCTCACTTTTATTCTGGTCTACTGCTCTTCTTTCTTAAATCACCAATTCCTTCTAAACTCTGATAAAAACATCAAATCAGTATGTTTTGTCAGGGATCATAGAAATTCCTATAGACTTGGACCTAGTTCATCCCTGCACTGTTGAATTGTGTGATAGATCTTGGAACCCTCTCGTAAGACCTTCAGAAAACTTGTGGCTCCCCGGGCTAACTTATATTTTATTCTCTTTGCCTTACTGTGGATTTCTGGACAGTGTAGTTGGCTTCAATGATTGTAACTAAGTTGAATTAGTCTGTATAAATAGTTGAAGAATATAGAACGAGTTTTGCTATTGTTCGTGTTTTTAAGGAATTGGCAAACCATTTCCTCCACAATGAGTTGGGTGCATAGTATTCTGGTTTATCACCAGGAATCTATATATATAAAAGGCTAAGTGACTGACTGTCCGACCAACCGACCGGCCGGTACATATGCCGCCCGCACACTGACAATTTAAAAATAAATGTTGACTATTGCATGTGTGATACTTATAAAGCTCTCGCTGGCACCAATTGCACACGTGTTTTAATTTTATGACACTATATTATATATATTATTTTGATGTGATTTTTTGCAGTAACATAATTACTGCACAAACCTTTTCCTAATTAATTTCCTTTCAATGTGCACGAATCCGTGCACCAGGACACTAGTATGCATTATAATCATCAAGGGAGCTTTCAAAATGGAATATTCCCTGCCTCGAGCCCTGGACTGCATGATACCCTATGTGGAGTGAAGTCCAGGTTAAACCAAGGGAAGCGCCAGCACCTGCGCCAGGCTCAGAGAATGCAGCAGTGACCATGAGAAGCCTTGGTTCCCAAGGCATTGGCGATTTGCATAAGAAACAGGCACATACATGCTCAAGTGAAATATAGCGGGCAGCGCACCCAGCTGATGTGCAGACTAAGGAATGCTTTCAGGAGAAAACGGTTCTCAGCTCAGTTCTGAGAAACAGACTCATCCAGGTGAAGAGAGGAGGGAGCATTCCAGACAGAGGCAGCGCTCGGCAGGACAAAGCCCTGGGAGGAAAAGAAACCCTCGACTATTTGAGGAATTTAAAGTGAAAACGGTTGGTGGGAGTGGGGGAGAGATAACATCAGGGTCTGGCAAACCAGGTCAGGTATCCAGATTTCACTCTTATCGCACCCAGCAGAGTGGTGAAATCTGTAAACAAGGAGCCTCAGAAGGAAACAAACCTTGCATCGTTTGCAAGCCCTGAAGTTCTTGGCAAGTCACTTACATCCCCAATCCTCCGTTTCTAACGTCAGTTTTCTAACCTCTAAAAGCCGACCAATGATACCACCCTCTCAAGTGAGTGAAGACAAAATGCTATCCCAAGTAAGAGGTATTTCTCTCAGCACTTTTCTCCTACCAGAAGGCCATTCTTGGTTCTTTTTCTTTAACCATCAGCTTCCAGGCTGTGGCCCCCGGAGGATTGGAGCCATAGGCGAGGAAAGGGTGGGACGCGGCCACAGCCACCATCAGTGAGCTGTCACCACGAGCAGAGACAGGACAGATAATGTAGCCGGCGAGGACATGGATGCTGCATTCCAGGCATGTGTGGAGGTAGATGTAGAGGTCCTAGCCAGGGGTGGGCAAACTTTTTAACTCGAGGGCCACAATGGGTTCTTAAACTGGACCGGAGGGCTGGAACAAAAGCATGGATGGAGTGTTTGTGTGAACTAATATAAATTCAAAGTAAACATCATTACATAAGAGGGTACGGTCTTTTTTTTTATTTCAATAGTTTTATTCATTTCAAACATTTTAACACCAGCGTTGATGCTAATGTGCAGTGGTGCATGTTAACACAAATGCCCTGTAGCACACATTTTTACAGGCGCAAGGGGGAGAAGCAAACGCAGCGCAAAATGCATTTGTTTTGCCGCTAACACATGCGGTTAGTGGCCACGGTAGCGTTACTGATACCGCATCCATATTAGCAAAAAAATGCAGCTGCAGCATGGCT
>NC_137782.1:172156343-172260215 GCF_963455305.1 Plecotus auritus
TGGATTAGAAAACTGTGGTTCACCTACACAATGGAATACTACACTGCTATAAAAAAAGGAATTCTTACCATTTGCAGTAGCATGAATGGAACCGGAGAGCATTATGCTAGGCAAAATAAACCAGTCAGAGAGAGATCAATGTCATATGATCTCACTCATTGATCTCACTCATTTGTGGAATAGAATGAACAACATAAACTGATGAACAAAAGTAGAACCAGAGTCATAGAAGCATCGAACAGCCTGTGCAATCTCTGAGGGAAGGTGGGTGGTGAGGGGGTAAGAGAGCAACCAGAGGACTTGTATGCATGCGTATGAGCATAACCAACATACACAGACACAGGGGGGTGAGGTCATGTGCTGGGGAGTGGGGGCGGCCTGGGGGAGGTCAATGGTGGAAAAAGGAGACTTATGTAATGCTTTAAACAATAAATAATTTAATTTTTAAAAAAGGGAAGCAAAAAAAAAACACCATTCTATGCCACCAGTTTCATTTACACGCTTTCCCACTCTCATTCCGTTCCATTCTGCTCTTTAAATGCTGTTTTAATTCCCTGTAGGTCTCAGCAGTGATAACATTTGACCAGAGGTACTAAACCCGTGATTTGAAAGAGCGCCCTGTGGTCAAACAGCAGCCACACCCATCTATTGTGTGGTTCCTAGGCCAGTTGCCCAGGAAGGCTTGCTTGAGGCACCTGCCTGCTTCAGGGATGCTCTTCGGGTTCGAGATGGGATCATCTGGTGCCTTCCTCTCAGCCCTTTGAAGATCAGCTTCAGGGTCATTGGAAGAATGAGGGCCTGAGAGTTTCTATTTGTAACCTATCAAACCAGACAACCCCTGTGCATGCCCCTGGGCCTCCCCGTGCATGTGACACGGCCCTGCCTGAGCGAGTGTGGGCAGTGACCCTCCTCTTGGACTGTCCTGCATCACCCGGTCCATGCAGACGCTGCCTTTGGAGAAATGCTTCACAGATAGATGCTCCTAACCTTCCAAGGTACAGCCATCACTATGGCAGGACCGCCAGGACACGGCAGGGCAGGCCTTCGGAGATACCCAGGCAGACGTAGGTGACAGTCCCAGTGATCAGCCCCTTCTCAGGACCTGGCCCTCAGCCTCTCTGAGCCACCCTCTGCTCACCTGTGTGGGTGATGGTCCATTGCTTGAGGAGGATTTTGAGGAGGAGATTCCAAAGGGTTTCCCCAAGTTTCCAGATCATAAAACTCACCCGGAACATCTTCTCTGTTTGAGGAGATCTGGATTGCTCTCCAGAAAACTGTATTTTTAAAAAGCATGCTTGGGAAACATGAAAAGAACATACAAATGTGAAACAGGAAATACATTCTTAAAATATGCATTCCTTTTCACCGAAGAGTTAAAAATCATTAGCGTACAAACGGTATCTTAAAAGGACAAAGAGTTTTGATCCAGTCACCTGTACTGACTTTGTACAGGCCCTGAACCGAGCCAGTCCTGTCAATCCCCAGTCCTTTCTGACACCTGACATGCACGCATTGGGGAGGAAACACATAAGTTAGCCAGGCCTGCAGGTGATGAGCGACTCCCTGGTACTCCACTCATCACCGCACTGCGTTTTCACTCACCTCAATTATGTCATTGGTTCTTCTGAAACCAAACTCTCAGGAAATGTCAAAACTCTTCACCAATCTGGGAAATGCCACGCATAAACCTATCTGGCTTACTCCCAACAAGGCATATATGGTCCTACTCCTTTGATATCCAATGATCTCTGAAGGAGGACTAATAGCTTTTGAAATGTATTTGTCCACAAAAAAATCAAAAACACAAACAAACACCATTAGGAAAAAACATTCTCTTGGGGTGGGGTGTGATAAATGGGCTACGCTGCTACACATTCCCAGGATTTAACTGGAGTTACATCTAAAGATCACAGGTCTTGTGTGAGATGGTAGCTTTTTCTTCTAATGAATTTACACGGAGTTTCTGCCCCATGACTTCTCAGTGTCCCACTACCCCTGCCCCTGGGCACTAAGCCCGATCCCTTGATTGAGGGTTAGGGTTGTCATGAGCCCTCCTGAACTGTCTAGACAGCCGTGGGCAAACTACGGCCTGCGGGCCGGATCCGGCCCGTTCGGCTGTTCTATCCGGCCCGCAGAGCCAAAAGAGCGGAGGGTTCTCTTGCTCTCCCCTCCGCTCCTTCGCCAGCAGCAGTGTTAACATGGCAACGTCGGGAAACACGGCCGCAGCTCCTTCTTCTGAGTGGGCGGATTTATATCCCCCATTCAGTAGAAGGAACAACCTCTCCATCTTCCAGAGGCTCCTTGTAATGCCCGCGGACGCGTCCCCCGACATCACCCTGGGAATGCGGAGACACGTTATCGTGGTGATGTAGGGAGACACGCCCCTGGAGAGCACAGTATCAGAGCATTAGCTAAAAAGGAGACCAACAACACTGTTCCCACTGAAGCTGATGTTTTAAAGACCAAAAACCTTTCAACCCAGTCTACATTGCCATCTACATCGACGTCCCGGGCATAATTTGGAAGTTGCACTAAAGAAAATGTTTAATTTACTGTTTACACATTTTGTTCTTTTCTATTTGTTTTAGTTTTAAATTATTTTATTATATTTAACTTTAATTTGAAAGGCTTTTGTACTTTCCTTTGTTAGGCAATTTTATTTTGCCTTTGCCATCTTCAATATAAGGTATGTTATTGTGCTATGATTCCTCCATTTTTTGACGTTTCAAATTATAATAATTAGTGTTTACATTCTTATTGTTAAAATGTTTGAAATGAATAAAACTATTGAAATAAAAAAAAAAAAAGACCGTACCCTTTTATGTAATGATGTTTACTTTGAATTTATATTAGTTCACACAAACACTCCATCCATGCTTTTGTTCCGGCCCTCCGGTCCAGTTTAAGAACCCATTGTGGCCCTCGAGTCAAAAAGTTTGCCCACCCCTGGAGCTGACCTCAGGGAAGACCCGAGCTTCCTGGCCTCCATGTTCTCGCACACCAATTCCTTCCACCTTGAATGATCTTTCTTCACTTTTTATCATCAAATCATTGTCTTTCTCAAGGTCACCTCCAAGGCATGCCTGACCTCTCCAGGCTGCCCGGCTCACCAGGCCCACATGGCACTCACGGGTGGACTTCTGCAATAGTCCTGGCAAGTCTCACATGAGACCTACCGCCCTCGGGTCCGTGTCTGACTTCCGGGGTGAAGAGCCCATCCCAGCATGAGTTCCCTGAGGCCCCGCACAGCATCAACCTGAAGAGCAGCCCAATTCTTGTTGCTGTGAATTAAAATCACCAACGAAAGTATTTTAAGATAGTGAGCCGTCTCAACCAGGCAGAGAGCATCTCAGGCGTTTGGGTTTCACACCGGCTGGAATCAGTCCTGGCTGCTGGTGTGTAGTTATTTTCAAATGTAAATACCTGGACCCCTTGTTCTTCATTTTGTTCTTATAACAGAATCGTTTTTTACCCTCACATTTGCTGAACTACATACTTAACGACTCAATGAATTATTCCAGTGCTGTGGCCACATCAGATGAGCCTTCTTTTGAGGGCTGTTTTGCAGAACAGTCTGGCGCAGATGTCTTTGGAGTTGCAGGAAAATTCTGAGAAGAATCACCAGGTGGCGCCAGAGCCCCATAACAAGGCAGCCTAAAAGCTGCTCCCTGGAGTGGGTTGTTTGTCCTCCAGTAGCAGACGGGGTCCTGCTTCCTCTCCAGGTGGTCCATCCAGGCTAGCCCTGCACATCATGGATCGGGTCTAGTCCTCCTTGCGCCACACCTGCTCGCGTCAGCAGGCTGAAAGGGCATGACCTTTCCCAGGCGCAGGAGCCTTTCCACAGGATGAAGCAGGGGTGTCAGGCTTGCTGGCCGAGAACCAGTTATCGAAAGCCAGCTATGTGCTTCGCTCTGTCCTAGCTCTTGAGTTAAAACCTAGCATTTTTTCTGTTGGGCAGGAATTTTCAGTTCTACCTACGAGTATCACCAGACCCAGCTGAATAGGGAGAGATACTGAGGCTTGGTTATCGGACTGAATTCATTCAGAGTGAATAGCAGTGACTGTGCTGAGGACCAAACTTTCCAATCCCCGTGGTGTCTCCTTAATACTCTGTATTACTGCACAGCAACCACACTGTGAGCAGCCGGAACACAGGTCGGGGCTTCTCCTCCAGCGTCAGCAGAGGCAAACACCCTATAGGTGCTCGGGAGACATGTCACTGGCTGCTAAGTAAACGGGCTGTGTGTTCCTTTTATTCTGACTTAAAGGATCATCATTTGATCCAGAAATTCAAAAATGATGTTTTCTTCAGGATATTTTGAATTTTAAACTCCAAACCTCAATTTTAAGTCAAGTAAAAATGAAACCTCCAACATTTGAACAATAACCTCTTGAAACTCTCGTGAAGGTGCTCATTTGCATCCCTAGCAAGTTACTGATATGCTGAGTGTCAGAAGCATCATGAAGGTGTTTAGCTTTTGCAGCAGGGAAATATGTTTAATAACATGATAAAGCAATTGAACGTGAGGACTTCAGTTATTGGTGGACAAGCTGGGGGGACAGGTGCCTTCTTTGTGGCAAGCACTGCTCTTGTTCTGGGGCACAGCGGGGAACAGAAAGAGCCCTGGGCGTCACTAGCTTAGGTGCTGATGGGAGAAGATAGGCAACCAGCAATAAACAAATAAACTCACCTAGTCTGTCAGGCAGTGCTAAGTGCTGTGGAGAAGATACAAACGAAGGAAGGAATACAGGAAGTACTTGAAAGGGGGAGGGGCTTTCTACGCTGCACAGCTGGGCAAGACCTCACAGATACACAATGTCTATGCACAGGGCCTGGCAGGCAATGGGAACAGCAAGACCCAACTACCCTGGAGAGAGGGGCTCCCTGGAATATTGGACAAGACTGAGGAAGCCAGTGTTTCTGGGGGGTGTGAGCCGAAGAGGAGTGTGCTAGCAGAGGAAGCCGGAGATGATTACATCGGGGATTTTGTGTGTGTGTGTGTGTTTATGTGTGTGTGTGTGTATGTTTGTGTGTGTGTGTTTGTGTGTGTGTGTGTGTGTGTGTGTGTGTGTGTGTGTGTGTGTTTTGGCAAAAGCCAAGGAAAGGAGGCTGCTTTCGTCCCAGCACCAGGTTCAACTTTCATGAAATAATTCATGGTTTTCCTGCTGCTACTGTGGAAAGTGCTCACGAAGTCCAGGTTACTAATCAAGCTTCAGGGAACAGGGGAAAACTGTCATCTGAGAAGCGCTGAGGGTTGATTTATAGAGAAATAATGTCCATCGCAGTCTGGAAATTCCCCCCGCCTACTGGAGCTGCCAACCCAGATTGATCACCCAAGCCACGTTAATCACAACATATGAAAATGTGGAGCCGCCTATAATTAATTACTACCCAAATGAGATCCCCATCTCCGCTGAAGATAGCCCCTGAAGGTATCAGCCCATCCATCTTTCTTCTGCCGATACATACATCCTCCTGCTGCTGTTCCCCCGCAGAGCCCGCCACATGTCTTACCCAGACAAGGATTTTTTTCCCTTCCGTTTTTGAGAGTATGAATACAAAACAAGCAAGAATAGGAAATTATGAGTCCCGTGATAATGAAAGCCATTCTCTGCCGACTATGAAGGACTGCTATTTATGGATAGTTTTGAAATATATTATCACTTTTCCACCTTTTATCTCCCTGAACTTCCCACAAAAACCCTGTGAGTTAGTTATTTTTATCACCATTATTATTATTCATATTTTACTGTTTTGTAATAGTAGTCAAAGTGTTTAAAAGTTTTTTCAGCCCTCTTCTCCCCATAAAACTCCTATGGTTGCCATTCGTTTGACCGTGGTGGCCAACTTGGTCTCACTGTCTCAAACCCGGCAAAGAGATCTGTGCCAGCCACACAATAACAACAAAATTAATGGGTATTGGATTGGACTGCATTGCTCTTTGTGGGGCATTCTCTGCTCTTGTATTGTCCCTCTGTACTCATGCCCTTCCCTCAGCACTCAGCTAAGATGCCATTGGAAGACTTCCTTGGAAATTCCTCCTACTTCAGTATAATTAGTACCTCCATCCTCTATGCTACATCTCTATTTTGTACCTACATTATATTCAATTTTGGGGTAATCAGAGCATCTAACTTGCTTTCATTCAACAAATATTCATTGAAAAAGGGTATCAATAAGAGTCCTTCATCACAATCCCAATCCCAATCCCACAGCTAACATCATACTCAATGGTGAAATGGTAAAAGCTTTTCTTCTATGATTGGGAACAAGACAAGGATGCCCACTCTTGCTGCATTGAGTCAGCATATTAAAGGAAGCTATAGCCAGAACAGTTAGGCAAGAAAAATAAATAACATGCATCCAAATTAGAAAGAAAGAGCTAAAATTATCTAAAATTATCTCTATTTGTTAATGGTAAGATATTACATATAGAAAACTTTAGAGACTCCCCAAAGATCTGTTAGAACTGATCAACGAAATCAGTAAAGTTGCAGGATACAAATCAATATACAAAAGTCAGTTGTATTTCTATATATTTAGAATGAATTATCAGAAAGAGAAATTAAAATAAAAACAGTCCCATTTATAATTGCATCAAAATACTTAATCTAGGAGATGAATAGCACTGATGAAAGAAGTTGGAGAAGATATAAATAAATAGAAAGGTATTCCATGTTTATGGATTGGAAGAATTCATATTGTTAAAATGTCCATACCACTCAAGGTGGTCTACAAGATTCAGCACAATCCTTATCAAAACCCCAGTGGCATTTCTCACAGAAATAGAAAAGCAATCCTAAAATTTATATGAAGTTACAAAAGATCCCACATAGCCAAAGCAATCTTGAGAAAGAAGATCAAAGCTGGAGGCATCACACATCCTCATTTCAAACTATACTACCAAATTATAATAATCAAAACAGTATGGTATCAGAATAAAAACAGACACAAAGATCAATGGAACAGAACAGAGATCCCAGAGATAAACCCATGCTTATATATAGTCAATTAATTTTTTTACGAAGGAACCAACATTATACAATGTGGAAAGGACAGTCCCTTTAATAAATTATGTTGGAAAAACTGAATAGCCACATGCAAAAGAGTAAAACTGGACCCCATATGACATCATACACAGAAATCCATTTAAAATGAACTGAAAACTTGAATGTAAGACACGTGGCCATAAAATTTCTGGGGATGTAAGCTCCTTGACATTGGTCTTGGCAAGTGTGTTCTGAAGTTAAGAAAGAGGATCACTGGGATTGCAGAAAAATGTTGTAGAAAGACAGAAGTAACCAGCATTGTGGGGACAAGTTGAATCAAACTCCTATGGAAGGCAGAACAGCGCAAGTGAGGGAAGTGGACCTGATTTGGGGAGCTCTGCTAGAGAATCATAGTCCCACCCCTTATTCTATGGCCCTGTGCAGTGTCTCTGAATCTGTTTCCACACTTGTGTGATGGAAATAGTTACCCTTGCTATATACAGTTATTCATCTTACGTGCTACTCTTCATAATAATCCAGCAAAATGAGAATCATTACTGCTGATACTACAGATAACGTAGAGTTGTGTAGGGCACAGGGTGACTAGATTTCGCACAATTTAACCTTCTGCATATGCCTTTGTGTTTATTCACGCAAGCAGAATCCATTTGAGATGCCTAATGCTTCTTGAACTGAGTGTTGTACTTCGCTGAGAGGGAACCCAAACCTGACTGCTACCTCCCTGAGACCCAAGCCTGCTCTGCACATGTTTTCTTCATTCTGTCAAGGACCTGAACGGCATAGACACTCAACACATAATTGGCTATTTGCATTGATATGAAACAGACATATAACATGAAATAAGCATGAATATAAGAATGTCTATGTTTATAACCATGTGTGTGTGTGTGTGTGTGTGTGTGTGTGTGTGTGTGTGTGTGTGTATGGCTGTGGCCATAATGCCATTATGACCAAACAACTGGTCACCAGGAGGTGCATTGATGGATCTCGCCAGCACAGCGGGTCTGGGGTCCCACCTTGAACAGCAGGTCTGGGTTCTGGGGTCCCGCCTCGTGCGGCAGGTCTGGGGTCTCGCGCGATTTCGGCTCATGTGGCACGGCCCACAGGCTGCAATCACAGCAAGGCTGGCGGCCGGTGGATGGGCAGGGCAGCAGGTGGGTGGGTGGGCGGGGCCACGCAATTTCGTGCACTGGGCTTCTAGCATAATTATAATGTTCTATGTTTGTAGAATAAAGACTTTTACCTGGTACATTTATTAAATGCATCAAAGTTCTGGAGTTGGTAGCTACTTTCTATATGTGGAAACTTGATCAAGTTCTTTTTCTACCTCCGTCAAAGGTATCCTATGAGCTTTAAATGGTAAAGTTTGCAGGGTTTATAACATGGTCCCTGTGACAGAGAAAGTGTTTATCAGATGTTATTATAGTTACTAGTATCATCATCATGGTTATCATTATTATTTCCTCTTCCTAACAGCCTAGTGCTGTCTCCTGGGCAGATGTCATTGTCCCAGTTTTACAGAGAGGAAACTATAAGGCTCCGGAAGGATAAACGGCCGAGTTTTAACACATCTGCAACAAGAATTTAGCTCTTTTACCTCCTGGCACAGTGGTCTCTCCTTTGCCGTTATGTCTCGGAATACCCGTGTTAGAAAATTCTTCCAGTTGAGAAGAAGGTTGTCGGGAAGGAAAGTGAATGAACTGAATCATTTAGACAGACAGATTGGAAAAACATTGTTGTTCCTTTCGCTTGTTATGTTCTTGCCAGAAATCAAGTAGGTGGAGTCTTTGAAGAGTTATCTATTAGATAAATATGCTTGTTTCAAATAATCAACTTTAGAGCCATATCTTCATAAACATTATGCCAAACTTCATATTTAAAGTTTTATGAAAAATTTTTTTTAAAAAATCAGGCATGATGCTGAACTCATTGAGCTTGGCTCACTACCAAATTTCTCTCATCAAAATGACTTGAAAGAGTTATAAATACCATAATCCTATGTCATGAAGCATAAATTATTCTAGGAAGAATTTCACATTTAAGTCACCTTCTCAAAATCTTAGGAACTAACTGAAACTGCAAATGTCCAATTCAGACCCAGATAGCCTCAGGAACAGATTAAAAGGTTAATATAGCAATAGAGGGCTTGTCTCCCTAAACGCACAATTTCAACAGCTCAGAGGTCATTCCCTTCAACCTTTGTCTGCAACTCACCCCCCGTCTCCAAAAGAGAAATCACATCCCACCAGCAACTTGCTCGCTTAATGAGATGAAAATCCTGATGATCAGTGCATGAAAGTAAAACCAAGAAAAACTAGTCTTCGCTACTGATAAATATTTAACAGATGTGGTCCAAATCCCTCTGCCAGCTGGAGGAAGGAAAAACGTTCTATTTCACAGTTCGGGTATAATTATTGGCCACATTTCTCCAAGCAAAGACAGTGACATTGGCTCATTCCCCAGGCAAGTTTTTTTTTTTTTCTTCTTTCTGATCTAGGCTCTGAGATTTGCTTTTCTTTAACAAATTGCAGCAATATACCCTTCACTTGACCCAGTTTATTCATTCAAAAGATACCTGGAGCCAAATCTGAGAAGTAGAAAGGGAAGAGGCTGACACAAGCTGTGTTTATATACCCATCAAAGGATTATAGTGAAACACATATATTCCCTTCATCACTGAAAGCACCTGTCTGTGTGTCTACGGTAGACCAGATGGCTCTGGCAAAGGATTATTTGATCCAGGTAGTTCATTCAGGAGTTAGAAGAACTTTTCTCCGGACCTTGATCATCACCTTTTTGGACTTCACAGACAGTCACCATTGTTCCAAGTATCATGCCATTTTCACTCCTTAAACAGATTGTAAAGAATGTTCTAAATATCACCACGAGGCTCCTTCCAGTAACCACTGAGTCATCCCTCGGATTCCCAGGCAGCTGTTGTATAATACGAGCAGGATGTTTTGACCATGTTCCTTGACCTGACTATTTTGACCCCAAGGATGTTTTGGTTCAAGAATGCACTCCAGAGTTTAGGTGGGCAACACACCATGACCGAATCCATTTCCTCTTTCTAAGCTTTCCCTTGGTGATCATTTTGCTAACACTGTTACCAGAATAATTTTTTCTGCAACACTAATTGGATCATGTCATGCCTCTGCTTAAAGGCCATCAATCATGGATTTCCTATCACCAACAAAAACGCAGCAGCACATTCTGATCCCACTTGACCTGCCCCTTTTCATATCCAGCTCAGCTCCTTACACAATCGCCTCCGGTCATGAGCACATCCTGCACATATCATACATCAATTTATGATTTTTTTTCCTTGCATAAGCCCCCGCCTTCCCTCAGTTGCTTTCAATCTAATACAAATTGTTCTTCAAGACCAGTGCTGGGTCTCCTTGCACCTAGAAACCTTTTTCTGACAACTCCAGACCTCTACCCCCCTCCATGACAAATATATTCTGTTTCAATTATTATAGGCATTTTCTTACTATTTAATTTAGACTGTTATTCATGAGTACACAGCTGTCTCACCAATAATGGCCCCTTGAGCCTCTGTTTTATTTTCATTATATACATTGCAAGGGAATAGGGTTGGGAATTGGATCTACTATTGATGATGAAGCAGGAGGAAACTATCAGACTTGTTTTCCCCTCACCGCTGTGTGTCTGTGTCGAAGCTGTGTCACCCTTGTGACGGTCCCTTCTCTGACAGGCACGCTTGCGGCCCTGTGTTCTCTATGAGGCAGGAGCGTGCCCATTGGTTGACGTGACAGAGAGAAGCTCCAAACCCTGTATGAAGTGAATCTTTTCAGAGTGCCAGAGCCGGTTGGTTAGATTTAAGAAATTCTATGGAAAGAAAAGACCTGGGTAAGAATGAACACACAACTGATGAAAGACGTATTCCTTTGGAATCTGCCTTTTTGAGGAATGAGATCAGTCAGGTACTGGCTCAGAATCAGAATATGCATATGATGATTTTATAAAAAGTTCTATGAGCATGTTCATTGTAATGGACCACCAACCAATCTGTGCTCTAGATAGTCACTTGTTTTTGTTGATTCCATTGGCAGTTATTCATTGAAAACTTTCACTGCCTGGGGATGCAGAAGGAAGGGATGCTCTTCCTGCTCTTGAGGCATGCCCTGCCATCATCTTAGAAAGAGAACAACTAAAGCCCAGCAAGGTCAAGCGACCTGCCACTGGCCACACTGGCTGGCCGGAACTTTTAGTTAAGGTCCCTGTTTCCTATCATCGTCTGCTACCCACTCTTTCTGCTGCTCCCCAGCCTACATGCAGGGAGGGGCCACTCCTATGTTTGTTTGTTCGTTCGTTATTTTTGACAGTATTACTGATATCCCTCATTTTCCCCCCTTGGCTCCCCTCCACTCAGCCCCCACCCCACCCTGGGCCTTCCCACCACTATTGTCTTTGTCCATGGGTTATGCATACATGTTCTTTGGTTAACCTCTTCCCATCCCCTTCACGCCCCTCCCCTCTGAGATCTGTCAGTGTATTCCCTGCTTCCATGCCTCTGGATGTATTTAGCTTGTCAGTTTATTTTGTTCGTTAAATTCCACATGTAAGTGAGATCTTGTGATACTTGTCTTTCTCTGACTGGCTTATTTTGCTTAGCATGATAACCTCCTACAAGGTTTCTTAAATCTTGTCTGGAGAGGTGGCAAGCTTAGGCTGAAGAAGCAATGGGAGGGATGCGGCCCTGTGTTCTCTATGACTTGGAAGAGACAAGGACAGCAACCTGAGTCAAAGCAGCTTCCCAAAGGCAGTTCCTGGCCACAGAGAGTAACGGGAATTCCACCCATTCCCCGCCAGCTTAGATTTCAAAGTGCTCTTTCTGCTGGCACGCGCACATGGGGAGACTCACAGTTGCCCTGGGAGCTGAGCAGTTTGGTGACCTCTTTCTTCCATGTTTGGAAGTTGCTGTGTCATAATCCTTTGACCTCTGCGAAGCCAGGAACATTTGATATCAAAAGCCATTTTAGTAACTGGGACTATTCCCCCCTCGTACAGTTCATGGATTTATTACATATTAACAAAGAGCACGCCCTTGGTCCCTCACAGGAGATGTTCTCCAGGTCAGCTCAGATCTCTGAGAGCTCCTCTAACTCCCCGCAGACACTGGGGGATCCTTAGGACGATGGCCTCGGCCTCCAGGCAACATCTCAGATGCCCGTCCCAGCTCAGCTTTCCCATTCCTAACCCTCGCATTTTGATCTTTACTGTCCTCAACAATCTCTCTGACTTTTTAAGTCAGTTTTATATCTCTTCCTAGCCACTGTTGATTCATGCCTTGATAGGATAGTCAACATGGCCTCAATTTCTGTTAGGGCCTTGAAACCAGTTCTAAAACACCCTGGTCCTGTTCTCTTTAGACTTTCCCGTGTTTCCGCAGCACCAAGCTCAGGCTGGGCCCCATGGTCGCCTGTAGAAGTCAGCCCAGTGGGTTCTGGGAGGGGTGACAGGCTCACCGGAGGAAAATAAGACTCCTGCGTGTACAGTAAAACTCTACTTTTTTGTTGATAGACGAAGCATCTTAGTTATGCATATTTTTATAAATGTGGTGGCACTTGCTTAGGTATTCACAAACCTTTCTAATCCTTCAACCCATGGCTAGACAACATTTCCCACCACCTTATAGTTACCTGTGACCATGTGTAACTCACGAAAATGTGGATGAAAGTGGCAAATACCAGCTCTAGGCCTGCATTGTGAAAGCTTCCAGCAAACAGCCCTCTCCTGCCGTCCCCCCTCCCCACCTCCCCATCCCTCACCCCCGTCTCCCTCCTCTGTCCATGGTGCATAGAACTCTAGTACCCTAGGGGTTAGTAGAACACCAAATAGATCCCTGAATTACCACTGTGACTCACAAATAAGCAGCTATCCATGCTGTCAGCCACTGAGGGGCAGGTGTGTTTCAGAAGTATACGCGACCCCGCCCTGTAATGGAAATCAGGACCTGGGTGTCACCTTAGTGGTCCGTTATGGTGCAGGTGCAGAGGCCAGGTAGGCCAGCAGAGTAAAGAGCGGTGGAGAAGCATTTGTACATTTGCCTTCGATTTCAGAAGGCAGCCCTGATGGAAAAGGTCCGAGCAGCTGCCTGTCAGATTTTATTGACTGAGTCAGCGCAGCGTTACAAGAAAGAGAAGTTCAGGCAAATATGGACTCACTTTCAAACGGGTGCCCATGGCAATGGAGGAAATGCAGGGTTCCACTAGGCTGGAAAAGCACACTGGGGCCCGATGCCAGGCAGTACCAGTCAGCTGTACAGAGACTCTTAGGGATGAAAGACCAGTACGAATCCTCGGTTGAACCGATGGCCTGAACCCGAGGCAGCCGTTCATGGACGGTGTGGCCTCGCCCCATGCCACTTCACATGCATCATGGTGACCACTATTAAGCTGAGAAGAAGTTGAAAATGCAAAAAATAAAAATAAAAAATAGAGGTATATCCAAGAGAGGGCTTTGATTGTGGTTAAAGGGATAGAGAGACATGGAACTGTTTGGGGGGGGGGGTGGGAAGTGGGTCAGACATCTACAAAGTTTTTGAAAGAAATGAGGCTTCAAAGGACTCACAGGTGGAGAGTGAAAGAGCCCTGGGCTGTTCAGGCTTCAAATAAAGCCCAGCTTCCAACCTGCAGGGGCAGGAACGAGCTCTGAGATCCACAAAGCTGGGCAGAGAGCATCCTCCCGCTGCCCGTCAGCTGGGACCGCAGAGGATGACAGTCGGGGAAGGATCTCTGCAGAGCCAGCAGCCACGCCTGACTTTTGATTCTTCAAAATCGGGACTTCCAGTTCTGTGGAAACAGAGACCTTTAACTCAGCAAGAATCACCATGGCAGATAACCAGGTCTCTCTCATCCTTCCCTTCCAGTAAGAGTACGCAGGGTTCCAGGCCCCAGCCGGGTACATGCCCTGACCTGGAATCCGACCAGCAACCTGCTGGTGCCCGGGACAAAGCTAACTGAGCCACACCAGCCAGGGCGGCGTTTCTGTCCTTCTGGAGCATGAGTCCTCACCTCATGGTAATTCTACGAAACGCAAACATTTGCATTGTTGCCACACAGACTCTTCAACATCTTAATCCACTTTTCTGCATGTATCACTTTGCTTTTTTTCACCATCTTAACTGGTCAGTCACCTACCTTCTGCCTCAATGAATGCATTTATAAAGACAGATTCTTTTTATAATCTAAGCATTGGGAAATAAAGTTCCTTTTCAGTGAAGTAGATATATTGTGAAATGTGATTCTCTTGGTAGTTTTCAGAAGGCCATACTTACATAATTGCATCTTCATTTTTTCTGGGAGCTTGTTATTGTCTACACAAGTGATTAATGACAGCTGGAAAATAGACTGCAGATAAAAATATCACAATGGAATTGAATTTTATTGGTCACTGTTCAAAGAGATAATTGTGTTCTGTTGGATCAAACCTCATATTCTAAATGTCATTTCCTGTAAAGCTAATTTCCCTGGCTCTTTGGGGCACTGGGCCTTTCCACTTTAAATGCTATAGGATCACTGTGATTTCAGGGGGCTCTTGCGAAGAAATAAAAGAATAGCTCTGATCATGTGGAGGGAACAGCGACATGGAAGACGACATAGATGGCAGATTCGATTGTATGTTGATTTACAAAGTCTTTTATCAGTTCGCATTACCCTCATTTCACAGAATGTGTGCATCGTGTCCATAAGAACGTGCAGTGATTTTTAGGAGTCCTAGGACCTCAGGTTGGTAAGCCAATATGTCCTCAAGCTCCGGCCCTTTATAACTCCATCACTCAGGAACTGTTGCCAGACTCTGCCACCCCTTCGAGCATGGAGACAGAATACTCATGGGAACCAATATGGAAACATTTCAAAATTCAAGCAGATCATGACTAGCAGAGCTTCAATTTGCACCAAGCTCTTTCTGGCTCACTCCAACATAATCAGTTCTTCCCAGTGTCCCTGCTGCTGGGACATGTGTCCCACAAACACTGCACCCACCTGTCATGATGCACAGGCCAGAGCAGCACCAAAATCCACCAGGGCCACTGTGTTTTCTCGGGCATTCTATTTATTACTTCCAAATACATGCAAAACACATGAGTGCCCCATTAGTTATCTATGGCTAAAACAGTACCCCCAAATCAGCGGCTTAAAACAATGCCATTTATTTTCTCAGAGGTTCTACAGGACAGGGGTCTGGGTGGGACTTAGCTGGTCCTCTGCTTTGTGACCTCTCATGGGGTGGCAAACAATGGTCAAGGTCATCTCAAGGTCATCAGGGGCAGGATCTGCTTCTGAGCTCATGTGGGGGTTGTTGCTGGATCCAATCTGTTTGGGGCTCTGGGTTTAAGGACCTCGGTTCCCTGCTGGCTGTTAGACAGAGCTGCCCTCAATTCCTGGCCAGATGTCCCTCTCCATCAGACTGTCATGTATAAAGAGCCAGGGACGGATGTCACAGTCTTTTCTAACCTAACCATAGTGCGTCACCCCATCACTTTGCCACGCTCTCTTCACACAGCAAGTTATTGTGCTCGGCCCACACTCCAGGGCAGGGGATACACAAGAGCGTGAACAGTAGGAGGCAGGGATCATCGAGAGCCATCTCAGAATCTGCCCACCACAAATACACTCATGTTACATTGATTTTTTTTTTAAAGAAACTCAGGTCTCATAAACTCCAGAGCCCCTTGATTGATGAGTACATGAGGGGTAGGGAGGACTTGTCTATTCATTCACTCAAAAGCATATACTGTTTGACCCTCTTTGCGCTGGATACTCAGAATACAAGAGTGAAAACTGTATCCTTGGGGCTCTGTTTCTGAAAGTGGCAGGAGACAGATGTGCAAAGCTAAGCTGTGAAGAGGGCTGCCATGAGGGTGAGCAATGAAAGGCGGGATCTGTCTATGCCAACATAGCCTTGTTGTGGTCATCTCTTTCTCAAAGTGCATGGACGCAAATAAGCATAATTACAAAACTAGAATACAAGTCTGGACAGTAGTGCAAAAAAAAAAAGGAGTGGTCACACCCACACTGGAGGGCAGGGAGGGAAGGTTTACATAGGGATTTGCAATTAGACTGGAGTCTTCAGAGGCAGTATCCCAGTCAGATCGCTGTGTATGTGGCTGGTGGTACCGTTGCAGGTGTCCTCAAACTATGGCCCGCGGGCCACATGCGGCCCGCCGAGGACATGTATCCAGCCTGCCGGGTGCCGCTGCCTGTCCTGCTTAGCAGCTGACGCGTCCCGGGCCCACAGTGCGCATAGGAATTTGTTCATAGTTTTTTATTTAAACTGTAGTCCGGCCCTCCAACGGTCTGAGGGACAGTGAACTGGCCCCCTGTTTAAAAAGTGTGAGGACCCCTGAAGGAATACGTGAAAGACACAGGTTTAGATGCAGCTTGAAATACTTTAATAATCACATTTGTCCGGGTTCACTTGGAGAAAATGGAATTCGTGCCACATAAAGAAAAATGGGATTTCATCAAGGTTCTTGCAAAGTTCCCCAAGGACTCACGAAGCTGAGGCCTCCTCGACAGCTTCCTGCAGGAGGAAAAGAAATGGCCTCTACCTGCCTCTCTGGAGATGCCACACATTACCGAGCCACAACTTTCCACCGGTCGCACATCTGTAACCGGAGCGGAAAGTTCTTCCAGGTGTGCTGGGGGAAATCGGAATGGGGGGAGCCATCTCTCAGCCTCAGTCACATCTGCACTTAGAATGTGTTGTTGGAAGGGCCTGTGGACACCCTGGTGAGCTGCTCAGTCCGCAGGATGGACATGCAGGTCTGGAGGTAGGAGCAACCTCCCAGGGAGAGGTCTGGCAGTTCCTGAAATGGGAAATCTGTCGCCCAAGAGTGAAGAACTGACAAAGACTCCTAGTAACCCTGGATGGCACCAAACATTCATTTTAGAAAGAGCCGAGCACGTTAGAGATCCTACGTTGCCAAGAACCAATTAGAGCCTCTATTTCAACTCTTGTCCAAGATTTTATTTATTTATTTATTTTTAGCTTGATGTCTAAATTGATGAGTAATTACATGGAACTTCCTCTCTCCTAAAAACTGCCCATCCTATTGTCAGACCACTCTGAGAAGCCATATTAGCTCCATCCAAAATCCATCTCCCCATAACTTCCAGCCGTTCATTCTCCTATACTCCGGAGCCACACGGAATACGGCTGTGCCTCGTTTCTTTCAAGTACCTATCAAAATGTGTAGGAAATTTATAATGTTGTAGATTTTAGAAATTTACAGTTTGGGTCACAAACCATAAGTTACTTTGAATTCTTGGCAAAAAAATTCTGTGAAGAGACGGTGAGATTCTCAGGGGATTCTGTTTCCTGGTGCTCTGGGGGTCCCCAGTGCAGTGAAGAGATTCAGGAAGCTTGATCATCACCAGCACAGCCCTGGCTTCACCACCCCCACCCCTGCAGCCACCCATGGCCTCTCCGAGTCCCACCCTCCCTCTAAGGTGGCGGGCCAGGCGCCACCTCTGCTCCCTTTGGTGGCTCGGTCTTGCGACAGATTTGTCTAGACCTTTCCTCTGTGACCCTCCACAAAGCATTCTTGCCACTTTCTCACCTCACATTTCTCAGCTGAAGTGTTTCCTTCCCTGGACAATAGCAGCAGACCTGGAGAAAAGTGGATGGCTGTAAGCGAGTGGCCTCAGAGTGAGGGACACACAAAGGAATAGGTCTCGGGACTCCACGTTAAGGATAACATTTTGCATTTTGAAAGACGACTAGCAGAGACCAGGTGAAACGAAGGGCCTGATGCCAACAGTAGGCGCAGCAAGAAAGGGCAGCTGAGAAGACCTGAAAAACAGACTGATTTTAAGGAATTATTGGCAAAGCCGGTCTGTAGCATAGGGAAACTCATGTTTTGTAATCTAGTGTGTAATGTAGGTACTGTGCTAGGTCTTTTATTTACTGGTTTTATTTAATACTTAATAGGTTCCAGTTATTCTCTCTTTGTCACAGACCAACAAATTACAACTTAGAGATGTTAGATAGTGTGTGCCTATATTCATTCATTCATCCATCCATTCATCCAGACATGTTCTCTATTAGCCGCTGAGAAGCATGGCAGGGTGCAAGATGAAAATCCTTTTTGGTCTTTCCCAGTGCTCAGTGGCTAAATATGACTAAGCTTACATTCCAATAAGAATTTTTAAGATGCTCTGACTTGGTGTTTTGTTTTGCTTTAACTTTCTTCAGATCAGAAAATAGTTTGCTCTTGTTTCTATATTTATAAATCCCCATCAGAATCTCTCTCTCAGATTCCGTCACTCCTGATAGGTTTGGGTCTCAGCTTATCTTCCTTCCTCCCTATTCAGCTCACATGGGCTCTGGGTGTTAGTGTCAGACAAGAGGCTAGAAAAGGAGGGGATTGTGTTCAGCAATTTCTGAGATAAATAACATCCCTCATACCTGGAGTGGGGTGGCCTCTGGGATTGAATAAGTGCCAGGTGATTAATCTGTTAAAACAATAAGATGTTGTTGGGGAAATTTGGGTTGTATTTTCACTCCTATTGGCTGCTTGTTTATGGACTTAAAAATATTATTATTTAAAGAGATCCTGGACCCATTTGCTGTCAGTGTTTCTCTTTTTACAGAGGAAAGATTTTTAGACCTAGAACGATATAAACATGAGGAGCCTTTTCCAAAGGCAGAGAGCAAATAAGTAAAAGAAAAACATGTGTCAGAACTCAGAACTCTAGAATCTGACATCCAAATGTATTCCCCCAACCCAACTAGAACCTCTTCCTTTCCAAGAGATGTTGTCCTTCAAGAAGGCGCATTACCCACCGGTAAACCTCAGCTCAGGTGGCCGGAATCTGGTCTGCGTTGGCCATGAAGTGGCGATCTGGGAGCTCGCTTAGAGACTAGACTTCCCGGGAGGAGGTTGCACGGCTTCCTCATTTTCCTATACCCCACGCTTCCATCATCTTATTTCTCCTTACCAAATGGGACCTCAGAGCACTTGGAAAATTCTTACAAATGCATATTGTATCCATGTGTGCAGAGCTTCAAATATGTATATACATTGGCCCGCTCCCCTTCCTTTCAGGAAGTTGGAAACAGATGTCTCAGCTAAACTAATAACTGGGCTTCTGTATTTGTGTTTGGAATTCAAAGAACTTCCACCCAGTGGATTCAGGTAAAACGCATATAGTTTGCCTGATGAAGTGGGAGAATAACATGTGTAATAAATATAACTTTTTGGTCATGGGGAGATATTCTCCATTTACGTAAAACGACATGTGAAGAGCTGTGTGTGTACACGTGTTAGCATAGGTAGCTGGACATGAATAAAAGGGAAGGGAGCAAAACGGGCTAAGCTTAATTAGGACGAAAGCTACCGCTTCACACTCGCCAGGGGATAGCCTCATTGCCCTGTCCATGGGATTAACAGCCCCCAGGACTGGCTTTCCAATCTCCCCCCGGGGAAGCAACTGGCCATTAGCCGGATTAAGGAAGGAGAGAGAAAACAATAAAGGGGCAGTTCCACTGCTGGGCACAGTGCAGTGGGAGCCAAGATGGTGGCCATAAGGGGAGGAATCTAGCCTTGAAAAAGGGTCAGATTGGATAGGGGAAGGGCCCAGCTCTAGCTCATGAAGAGCCAGGAAAGCAATGGGTTAATTTGAAAAAAAGCCAGCGGAAGTTAATGTAAACAAAGCCCAACCAAGGCCTGTCTGGGTAGCAGGCATTTGCCCATCTGTGCATTCTCTCCCGGTAGCAACCACGGGACTCCAAGCTCAGGCCTGGCTGCAGAAGGGCAAGGCCAGCCGAAAGGCAGCTGGGAACAGAGACTAAGTTAGCCAGGTGGGGACAGGGACTGAGCTGGACTCGGCTTTCCCATGGGTGAACTGAACTATGCCCTGCTGATGTCCAGCCAACGGCACAGGGTTTCTGGACCCTGGGCCTTCCTTTGGGCCTGGTGGGGACAAGGCTGGACAGAGTTGAACCATCTGGTGTGGATGGAACACCAGGCAGCTGGGGTAGTCATTTTTTTACCCCAATGAATCTTACCACTACTCCTCATCCTTCCACACGTAGGTCCTAGACAGGGGTGGGCAAACTTTTTGACTCGAGGGCCACAATGGCTTCTTAAACTGGACTGGAAGGCCGGAACAAAAGCATGGATGGAGTGTTTGTGTGAACTAATATAAATTCAAAGTAAAGGAGCGGAGGGGAGAGCAAGAGAACCCTCCGCTCTTTCGGCTCCGCGGGCCGGATAGAACAGCCGAACGGGCCGGATCCGGCCCGCGGGCTATAGTTTGCCCACGGCTGGACTAGGAAATGCTTTTTCTGCGACTCCATAGGAACCCATTTCCAAGGCAACACGAGGACCAGAGGTTCACGCTGCCCAATGACGGTAACAAATCCCTGCTGCTCTACCCCAGGAGGACTTGCTGGCATACCGTTTCATAGGCTTCCTGCTGCCTTACATGCCGCCTATGTCTGGTCCGCATAGGTAGGAAGATGCCAAGCTTCTTAGGCACCAACAAACCATGGTTTAGTCTTTATTTTTGCCATGGTTTCTCCTCTAGGCCCTGTCATAGCGAAGAAGGCATTTGTATAGTGTGCACTAAATATCCTTTCTAGTGAGTATTAGTTGTCTGTCATAGTCTAGGCTCTCAGAAAGTAAAAATAATAAATGACTCCTGCCCTCAAGGTGCTCCTATTTCCATGGGAGATAGACTCATGGGTTCAACCCACTGCATACAATTCCCCAACTGCTCACAGTGCCACCAGGTGTGCTCAGAGCTTCCTGCTTCTCCCTCTGTCACCCCAGTGAGGGGGGCAGGGACGGGCCAGCTTGACAGATGAAATCCTGGATCGCAGAAGTCCGTGAACTATGTGACCAGTGTCCCACAGCAAGTTTTTGATCACACAACCCAGGTCTTCTGACTTCTCATCCAGTGACTACCTGCCAACCCTGGTCATGTGCCTCTGCGTGGGAGTCATGTGCTAGAGAGCCAGGTGTGGACCACACCTGAGGGGTTGGAGGGTCAGAGGGGAAGGGGCATAGAGCTGGGGAACCCTGTCCCACCCTCATATTCTTTATATTCTTACCATCTCATCAGTGAGAGAGGCAGGTCTGTGAATCATACCTGCTATTATCCAACTTCTAGACCCTGATGATGAGTAGTCCACTCCCTTCCAGGGAACTCTGATCATCCTTTCTGCTTATTAGGTTTGCTCTTTTTTTTAAAAAAACAACATGTTTTCATCTCATAAAATACCGCTGAAAGTCATTAAAATCGCTATTCATTTTTCACCTGCTGATTTTATTGGCCACTATGGTTTAATCTAGCACAGACACTTGGTTCGTGGTCTTGTCTCCTGACCCAGCCTCCGACTTGATCTGAAATAAACTCATTAAATTAGCTTGGCGATCCCTGTACACTGGTCAAGTGTGGGGACACCTTGCTCTTGACACTGGGAGCTGTTTTCCTTTCAGTTGTTTAAGCTTAGGCTTCTCTGTCTTTAAACTATAAAGGAGGCCACTCATTTATTTATGTCTCTATTCAGTATGCAAGCATTTATTGAGCACCTCCCTTTATATCAGACTTCATGTGAGAGGTTTGGGATATAACTATTAGCAAAACTCAGTTCCTGCCCAGGAAGAGGAAGAATTAATATAGAGAGGGTGCTGAGTGCCTTACTAGACCTGGAAAATAGACCTGGAAACCCTGATTTCAAGAGGAGATGGAGTTCGAGCTAACATTTAGAAGAACAACAAATGAGTCAGGTGGATGGTGGGGAGGGGATGACTTTTCCAGGTCAAGGCGGTTATGATGTATAAAGGCAAAGTGTTGGGGGTATCAAGAGCCGGACATGAGTGTGGTCCTGCTGATATGAAGGAGGTGTGGGACCACACAGAGTGAGAAGGGCCGTGAGAGGAGGCTACGGGGTAGATCAAAGTTTCAGAGGAGTCTGATCAGGTGGCCTTTTATCCTAAAAGCCAGAGGATATTGTTCTGGGTCCATGTGCTGATGTTACATGTTCATAAGGCACCTAAAATGTCCTGTGTTTTGTCTATAGATGCAATTTTTTTTGGGGGGGGGACAATAATACAAAATTATGATGAGTTTTTCAAAGATGTTCTTTTTTCATTGTTTAAAGTATTACATGTCTCTTTTTCCCCCTGATTAATCTGCCACTCCCACCCCGAGGGCAAGCCCCCACTGCCCCAGTGTCTGTGCCCATTGGTCATGCTAATACGCATGCATACAAGTCCTTTGGTTGATCTCTAACCCCCTTCCCCTCCCCTGTCTTCTCCCCGAGGTTGGATGCTCTGCTCAGTGCCACCTTGTCTCTGGGTCCATTTTTGTTCATCAGATTATGTTGATCATTATATCCCACGTATGAGTGAGATCATGTGATCTTTATCTTTCTCCGACTGGCTTATTTCGCTTAGCATAATGATATTCTTGACCCACAATATTTTGAAACCGTTTTTTTGTAGGCAACAGTGTATCATTGTGGGCTGTTAAGATGAGGAGGAAAGGGGCCAGTCTGTGCCTTAGAAATTCTTAACATGCAGTGAAACCATTGGCTCCCCTGTCACTAATGTGAATAAATGCAATTGTTGTCGTGGTGTACAGAAAAATGCTCTTTGTGATACGCTAGAAGAATTTAAATAATTTTACCAGATATGCAGATTCCTTACAAAATTGAGGCAACTTCTCTGTTTCTTCAAAAATGGGTAATCTGGGAATTCTGGGAAAAGGTATTATTTGGAAACAAAGCACTCTGTTTGAAAAGACTGGCCGACCCTCGCTTACAGGCCGCATGGCATTTAGGGAAAAGGTTTGTGGCAAGTGCTTCGGGTCTGTGGGCCATGCCCCGGAATGAAACAGTGAGTGGCTTACGCACCCACTGGCATTAG
Organism: Plecotus auritus; assembly: GCF_963455305.1. NCBI lineage: Eukaryota > Metazoa > Chordata > Mammalia > Chiroptera > Vespertilionidae > Plecotus > Plecotus auritus. Next base: position 172,179,262 of record NC_137782.1, read on the forward strand.
CCTCAACATTTCCATATTCATAGCTTCTATGGGGTTTTTAAACAAATGCCCGTCTTTTTATCAAGGGCAGAAATGCAAAGCCTAGAAGCGCCCTTGGGAACTTATTCAAAGGCTTTAAACCGAATTTGAAGGTGAACTTCTCCTATGTTCACACTGCATTCATTTACCAATTCTCCAGAGTTTGGGGAAATATATGATGCCCATTAGCAATAATTAATTAAAGTCTTCACCAACACATAAACACTAAATATTTTAAATGAATTAATGAAGCAAAATATCTAAGAGTCCCTGGTATATAAGACCCGGCTCAGGGAGAAAGTAACGCCATGCATCTCTCCACTGAAGCATTTGGTACAAAGAATGAGGAGGAAGAGGAGATGACCAGGTAATCTCTGGGCTAGAAAGACCTACGTTAGTTAAGTGAACTTGAGGTCTACTAGTTTATTATTGGGTGTTAGATGTTAAATGGCAGGTGAATAAATAGACAGGTTGGGATAAGGGAAGCAAGGGACAAAGGAACCTAATGAGTGTTTACTAAGTGCAAGTGCCTTCCCAAGTACCATCTCACGTAACCCTCCCAACAACCCCATGAGACTGCTATGTTTGGCCTCCTTTTAGAGATGGAAGAAAAAGGATCTAGACTTAATAAATGACTTCTAAGTGAGTGATGAAGCTGATATCCTGTGTATCCCTTTAAGACTCGCATGCCTTTGTGTGGCTTGCTAGTTTGTTCCTTTCTATAACTGAGTATAGTATCTGTGTGGATGAATCACTGCTTGCTTATCCATTCTCCTACTGAAGGTCATCTCGGCTCTTCCTAGTCTTTGATGATTATCAATAAAACTTCTGTAAGCATGCATGTTTAGGTGTTTGTGTCAATGTAAGTTTTCAAGCCAGTTTAGTAAATATCTAGGAGCACAATTGTTTTCATATACAGGCAGCCTATGTTTAGCTTTAGTCAGTTTATGACAGACAGTCTCCCAAAGGGGCTGTGTCATTTTGCAGTCCCACGAGCAATGAAGGAGTCATACAATCACAATAGTACCCCGTATTCACTATTTCTCAATGGAGGCATTAATAGCCATTGAGTGGGGCCATTCTAGACTGCCGTGCATATTATAAGAGGTTTAGCTCCTGGTGCTAACTAGCAGTAATAGCACCAGTCACTGTTACCCAAAAGCACCACATGCAATTCTCATGTGCTTGAGAAGAGGGGAAATGGACCAGCCCATGCTAAACATTCCTGATCTCCATGAAAATTTTATAACGAACTTTGGAAGCTTATGTTATAATAAAGCGTATAAAGGGTACAACATTATCCCACCAATGTAAAAAATGTAGGAAATGTGTTAAAAGCTGGAAAGAAATATATCCATGGGTCAAGGATAATCATCTCTACTTGGAACTATACGTAACTTTTACCCTTATGTACCCTCTTTTTAATCTTTTTTGTAATTACTCAGGGTACCCTTCTAAGATAAAATAATCAAAATAGTATTCATAAGTATTCCAGTAATGAAATACTAAGTAAGTTTATTATATCAGGTAAAGTGTGGACAGCTTTTTCTATGGGCGATGCATTAATATTTCTTAGATATACTTCCACTCTTTCCTGAGTCCAGACCAATATGGTTCTCATACTCCCTTTGATTAAAAACAGTGACAAGACACAAAGGAGAGACCAGGGAAATGACAGAAAACATCAGAAGGGATTTCCCCCCTGTGCACTGTGTGTGTGTGTTTTTCCAAATGGATTCTGCAAGCATAACAGTCCCTCTCCTCCAATTGTTTCAGAGTCTCCAGCTGCCTTTTACAACATCAGAGTTTTCTATGTCAGATAGAAATTTTTTCACGTTATAGTTCAGAGAGAGAAAAAAGAGCAAAGCTAACAATATTGAGAGGAGAAGGCTCTTTCCAAACCGTGTTAACGTTTTCTGATAAGACAGGCAATTTTGGCCTACGGCATTGGCCTGGCAACCGTTACTGGTGGATTCTGAGTGTGTTCAGGGAGATTTCATAGAATATTATAGCTTGGCTGTTTTCCACTCGCTGAGGGGAGCTAGCTGGATACACTTACAAGGGCAAAATGATGTTGAGAGGAGCTGCTAAGATCTGTCAGCTGCGTCTGGAGAAAGAAGGGATTTTTGTGCCAGGCGGACCTCGGCTACAAACACTTCTGGCTTCTTCGTGGGCCTATGACCTCAGTCTCCAGACTCAGCCTCTCTGGACCCTGATTCCCTTATCTGAAAACAAGGGTTCCGGCTGGATTGTTGAGGAAATTAAATTCATAAGATCCCTCACGTCCTATAGAAGGTAACTTTGTCTTGTTAATAGGTTTCAGGGGCCTGGAATAGAGATAGGAAATTCATTTCTATCCACCTCAAACCAACATTTGCTGCTGTTTTAAAAATTGGCTTTTCCAGGATTGAATATTTTTTTTTTACTTAAAGGGGAAAAATAAATTCTCTTTTATGCACTTTACTTGGCTCTTTTCTTAGATATACTTCCATTGTGTTGGGCTTTTCCTCCCTTCACTTTTCCAAAACAGTGGTTTATACAGTCACGAGTTTATTGTTTCTTAGGGTGTTGTCGGTGGACTGGGCAGTTCTGCTGGTGTTGCCTGGGCTCACTCGTGTGCCTGTATTGAGACGGACATTGAGCCGGGACAGAGATCTTCCAAATGGTTCACTGGCGCCTTGCTCTCTCCATGCGGCCGCATCCTACAGTGCACTGGACTGAGCTTGTCCATAGGATGGCAAAGGCATCCGAGATGCAAGCTCAGAAGCCACGGGAATCGACACAGCATCCCTCTCACCAGAACAAGTCAGAAGCTAGCCCTAGTTCAAGGAGGGGGGAGGTCCATGCCATCTCTTCATGGATGGAGCTGCCAACATCCAGCCACCTTCTTTGTAGTCTGCGTTTCAGGACTTTGAACAATTATCACAAGGGCTTTGTGGGACATTACTATTCACATGACTAGCCATTAGCTAACCAATTTAGAAGGATATAATGTACGGTGGCTAAATGTGAGACTTCTGGAATCAAGCCGCCTTGTTTAGAATTCAAGCTCCCTCCACTCTCACTCAGACTAATGTGTGGTCTTGGGCGACTCACTTGATGTATTAGATTCCTATTGCTGTTTTAATAAATCACCAAGTACGTACTGGCTTAAAACAACACACGCTTTATTTGCTTCTAGTCCCAGCGGTCAGAAGTTCGAAGTCAGCCTTTCTGGGCTGACACCCAGGTCCCAGCAGGGCCATGCCTTCAGATGGTTCCAGAGGGGACTACATTCCCTGTCTGCTCAGCTTCCAGAGCTGCCAGCATTCCTCAGTTCATGGGCCCACATCACGCTGGCTTCCACCTTCATGATCACACACTGTCTCCAAACCTGGTCCTCCCTCCCCCTCCTACTTGTAAGATTCAACCCACCTGGATCATCTAAATAATCCCCCATCTCAAGACCCTTCATTTGATCACATGCAAAGCCCCTTTAGCCACGTGAGGAAACAGGTTCATGGGTTCCAGGGCTTAGGGTGTAGACTTCTTTTTGGGGGCGTGGGGAGTACATTATTCACCCTGTAACACTTGGGGAAGTGGGACTCCAGGCCTCAGTTTCCTCACCTGTTGATGGGGGTAATAATAGTCACCTCGTCGCTTTGTTATGAGGGTCCCATGAGTGAACTGTGTACAGTGTGCACGGAGTAAGTGCCTTCTGAGTAATTGCTTATCACTACTCTCATTATCGTTACAATTCCACCTGACTTACAAAATGGAGAGCCAGATTCCCCCCCCCACCCCCGTACCCCAGGCTCCCTGGCTGCACATGAATTCTGAACGAGTCACTCATTTTTTATTCCTAAATTTGATATTTTCTACGTCACCCATTCACTGGTGCACAGCAAACACATTGACCATCAAGAAACGTCTGGTAGGAAAGTGGGTGGACACTTCCAATGTAGAAAGGGGGCTCAGAATGAACTTTTTAAAAAATGAGAAGAAAAATTTACACTCAATCAAACCTTTTGTGAAGGCTTCCGGGTGCCATCTGCTGGGCGCTTCCTCATGTGTTACCTTACTTACTCTCCCCAAAGTCCTTCATCCCTGGCAACTTCCCCAACAAAGCCCGCATGGTCACCTTCATCTTACAAACGAGGGAACCAGAACTCAGAGCGGTCAAGGACACCGAGGCCCCCGAGTGGTTCAGTCTCGTGGTGAAAACCCTGCTCCTCTCCGATCCCTCTGGGCTGCAGTAAAAGGAATTTTTATGAAATGACTTTAGACACACATCGCAGTTCGCATTTCTGCTTGCCTCGAGTTTAGAGAAGATGGTGTTGGGCTTTTCCTCCCTTCACTTTTCCAAATAAATTAAACAGAGAAGTAGAATCCTAGTGCCATCAGGATGGGAACCCTTCAGCACAAACCCTTCCTGGCCCACGTGGAGGCAGCCAGAAGCGGCATTCCTGTAAAAGCCCTGAAACACTTAGGCAAGTCTTAAAGTTAAACAAGGCACTTAGTCCAAGCCACTTAATTACATTGCAGAAAAGTGCGTATAAAGAAAGGGTTATTGGTGGGCTTGGGGGTGTGGGGGGGATGGAAACATTTATCCCAAAGTGGGCAGCTCGCAGCCTGGGTGGTCCTCGGGAACACAAATATTGTACTCTCTCGATGAGGGCTTGGGGCCCGTGCTGCTGCCCGCAGGATCTTGGTGGGTTTGGAAGTGAAGGAAGAAAAGTGAAGAGGTAATCCAGGAGCTCTTGGGAGACTGACTGGGAAAGATAAACAGTGGAAAAACCCATATATTAATTAGTTATTTGCCACATGTTATCAGAAAGCTGAAGAGATGGCAATGCAGGAAAAAGCAGCAGATGGCTATATTGGGTTCTTAATCATTTAATGTATACAATGAGGCTGAGCGGTGAGTATGATCCCCATTTGACAGATGAGGACGTTGAGTCTCTCAGAGGATAACTTCCTCTGCCAAGGTCACAAAGCTGGTATGTGGCAGAACTAGGACGACAGTCTAGGTCTTCTTACTCTGACTCTAATATAACTCCACAAACATCAAGTACCAATATATATGTTTACCTCCAAATGGCCCCCCGTCTTTCTTACCATTGTGACATCTGCAGGTACTATAGCAATCAGGGTCTCAGCAGAACACAGACTCAAAGGGGCAACCAAAGGGTGTTTAAGGAAGGGCTTGTTTACAGAGGTGTGAGCAGGCTTGAGAAAACCCAGAAGGTACAACCACAGCCTTCATCCTAGCTGGGGACTGTCTCCAGGCCTAGAAGAACAAGAGGAGGCAGCAAAGTTACCCAACCCACAGCCGGCCAGCATGGCTCAGCAGCTGGGTGCCAACCTAGGAACCAGGAGGTCATGGTTCCATTCCCAGTCAGGGCATTTGCCCAGGTTGTGGGCCCAATCCCCAGTGTGGGGTGTATAAGCGGCAGCCGATTAATGATTCTCATCATGGATGTTTCCATCTCTCTCTCCCTCTCTCTCTGAAATCAATAAAAAATATACATTTTTTTAAAAAAAGTTGCACAACCCAAGAGAGCAGACGGCAGGGAGAGAAGCTGCCCAACAAGAGCTGTGTGTTGGTGGAGGGGGAGCTACTTTCACATCATTGGTCTTCTGGGGACAGGACCGGTGAGGATGCATCCTCAGACCTGTCTCAGGCCTCCTGTATCCTGCTAGGTTCTCTGACTGGCTGAAACCAACCTAAAGCCAGATGTCCAAGGAGTTGATGATGCAGCGTGTAAGTTGTTCGCCTGGGGCACAATGGGAAGAGCAGACTGTTTCTAGCAGAGTAACACCCAGCTCAGGTATTGCTCACTGCGATTTTCAGTGGCTGGCCTAATGAAATGAGTCAAGTTCCCTTTTGCCCAACATCTGGCTGTTCATTGCAAGCCCACCCCTGGTGTTGCAGCTGCTTAAGTAAACACGTGTCCCGTCTATGTGAGGACCACTGTGGTTTCTGCTCCATCTCCTGAAAGTGGTAAACTTGGGCTGAATCGCTGTTGAGCAACTTTTCTGGGAAGAGCTGGAAACCTTTTGGGAGCAGTGTGGTGATAGCTGTTTTAAGGAATTAGGAGAGAGTGTGGCTGATTTTTCTAAGTGCGGAAGGTAGCAGGAGAGAGGAGAGAGAGCAGAACATGTCCTGGCTGTGTTCAGGGAACCTTTGAATGGGGATCCCTCTGAGGGACGGCCAACCAAGGCTCTACTCTTCCCAAACATCACCTGGCAATACACGTCAGGGACACACAGAGAAGGCTGGGGGGATCATCTCGGAGGGAGAAATGAGGTCAAGTAGGAGGAAGACTAGTTAGAGAATAGTATGTGGGAAATTATTGCATGGGGTGGTCATGTAATAAGTTTAGACATTCTGTGTTCCAGAGCGAATTTATATTTATATTGGACATTTCTGAAAGGAAGTAGGGGTCCCCCAGGTCACACTGCAATGCTCAGATTTCAGTTGGCTCCTATATGTCATCCTCTTTGATTGGATAACTTGTGCATTCCATAGCATATCACATGTGTCTCAGCTACAGTGTTCATTATTTTCCCCAGGATTTTTATCAGATGACATCACTTACTTCACCCCATCCTTACTTCCTATCGGAGTGATCTCTGCTTTGCAAACTTGGCCGTGACAGGGACCAACTCTTCTAAACTGACCAACCTCAGTTTCTGGATGGTGCAGCCCACGTTCTCAGCAGGGAGTCCAAGCCCACCTAAGATCTAGATCCCTCTGGTTTCCCGCACTTACCTAGTTGCACTTCGCCATGCATTTTATCACCTCTGTGCTCAGTTCAGAAAGCCCTTTAATATAAGGCTCTGCTTCAGGCTCTCCTGCCCTCAGAGTTCTGTAATGGTCATAGTTTTCAAGGAACATGCGAAACCAGGTCTCTTGGATGAACAGGGTCACTTGATTCACTGGGTCGCACTGCTTCTAAGCAGCACAATCATGGATGAAGCCGGGGTAGCTGCCTCTCAGCCCAGTGCTCTTTGTGTCCCTAAATTCTACTTTAGCTTTAAAGTTCTCCCTCTGTGCTTTCAAGATTTATTTGAAAATTAACATACTGGTGCCCTAAAACGTTCATAGCAAATCATAAGATTCTTTCCAGACTGGATACCTGAAAATGCCCATTTCATCGATGCTTCCTCGTGTACAGATGTGCAGCAGGAATGCGGTTTGGGCTACTGGGATAGCTTGCTCGTTTGTGTTTCAGTTGCTCAGGAAACCCTATTTTTGTAGCTGGGGATAAACCTGGCCTTCTATCCAGCTTTAATTTCAAGGGGACCTTGAGAATGTCCTAATGAGATGAGCTTCAAACATGAACATCCTAGAAACATAGCATAAGTATTATGCACTTTGTTACATTCTGTTTGCATGCAAGCAATATAAAAAAGAATAAATGTGGATTTTACAATTGAATCAATGCAGTAATTTGGTTTAGACACCAGGAATGGAGTAAGAAATTAAATAAAATGGAAATGCTCATAGCCTTGGAATAAACATGGTCTAGATACTGGTTGCATAACAATTCCAAATGATCTGTGTAATTCAGGAAAAATATGTTTGCCCAGATGTTTTGCTATTCTATGGCAGCAACTCATCAATATGGTGAAACAGCCATTTACAGAAATGTAAAACCAGATATTTGAGGGTTGTTTTTTGTTTTGTTTGTTTGTTTTTGTTTTCTGTTGTCAGTTTAGGACAGAGTATTAACGTAGAAGCAGAACTAAATGTCTAAAACAATGTAAACCATATTCTATGGATTCCAGCCTTGAAGTAGGACAGATCATGTGATGGGATAATTGTCTTCAAATGCCTGCAGGATTGTACTCGGGAGAGGAGCAAGGCACATTCTGTTAAGCTCTGGAAGTCAGGGGAAGGGCTAACAAGTACAGGTGATAGGGTATGAGATCTTAGGTGGAGAGAAATAAGAATGAGAGAAGGGAATTGTTAAAAGCAGAACTAACTGCCCCTGGAAGTGATGTGTTCCTATCCTCAGAGGTGTTTAAAAAATACAGCTATATCTCTTTCCATCCATTATACAAGTTTAGTTTTGGAGACAGGGATTGAATTGCCTATAAAAAAAAAAGTATTGATCTCTGTTCCTTTTCTTCCTCTCTGTCTTCCAATTACATGATTAAACTCAAGCGAAGGGCTTTTCAGAAAGAAAAAAACACATCTCTGGTCATGGAGGAAACCATTTCAACTGCACTCCAAGTGGGAAGGAAGCAGACGCGATGATCTCATTGTTGTCCTTCTAGGAAAGATGATTCACTCTGTCTGCTCAAGCTCAGTAGCTGGGGGGAAGCTGGACATCAATGGCGCTTTCTTCCTCTCTAATAGGGACCAGAGTCTCCAGTTTCTTTTCAAATAAAAGAGAGGCAAGCACTTAGAAATTGGCCTCCAACAAGAAAGCTTCACTAGATTGCTCTGTACAATATAAATATAAATAAATCTGTTTCAACTTGAAATTAATTAAATGGAGAACATGGGTGGGGAGGAGGGATCATACAAGCCACCCAAGCCCATGAACTCCTCTCTTTCCAAGCCCCGCCAGCCATCATGCCCACATTCAGTTTTCATTTCCCTTGGGTTTACTGGCAAGGACAAAGGACCAGTTTAAAGAGGCGAAGGGGAGGGGTTGGGAGGGGCAAGTCCAAGCAGCTACTACAGCCTGGGCCCCAGGAGGAGGACACGGAGTGGGTAGTGCAGGCTTCTTTCTAGGAGAAACGTTTTGTCATCTGGCCAGTGGCGTACGGCTGCCATAGCTCTGGAAGCATTTTTCCTTCTAAATTACCCCAAAGTATATGCAATGGTTTTATGATCCTATAAAGTAGCATTTATGAAAAGTCTACTGCGGACCAGGCACTGTGAAGTGGATTTATGTGTGTCAAATTGCTGTGCTTCTGGCCATTTTCTAAGACTGGAGAGAATGCTTTCACTGCTGATTCACTTGGCCTTACCCTCGCTAACAAGTAGGGATTATGTCTCTGTCACTAGGAGGGAAGAAAAGGGTAGGTATAGTGACCTTGTATGGAATGTGGAAAGAGGTGCAGGTTACATTTTTCTAGATAGTCCATTTCATCATTTTTTATAACAATAAAACAAACCAACAAGTATATTTTCGATTCTGCTTGTTTCATATTGAGCTTATGATCAAAAGTTAAAATTAGGGATAGAAAATATAGACTTGTCTTCATCTTCTAGTTTTTACCCTTTTTTTTCATGGTTTCTTTTTGCTACAAGGATCTATACATTCAGTTTTCTACAAGTCACCGTCATTATTTGGGTTAGTTTCCTCTTCATTTCCTATTAGATGATTTTCTCAATGCCTAGGGACCCCTGGCTGTCCAGGTCTCCTCAAGATTAAAACCCTGACGAACAGAGTGGAAACTCTGGACTGGTCTGTCTGGCTCTGTTCTATGCTCCCCTTCTCAACTGGATGTCGTCTGAGAAGCCTTAAGGCATCTGTTTATATAATGAATCAATTCTCTCCTCTCCCCCCCCTCCCGACCCCTCAAAGCTAGGCTATGCTAATTATATTGGAGCTAAGGTGCAAACATAGCAGTTAATTCAATGGGAGAGTTTAGAGAATAGTCATGGGACTCATTTTCTGTGTTCTGTGGGTTAGATGTGGAAATCTGGTTGAAAGGATGATCTGACTTGGCCATGTTGAGGTGAGGGATCCCCCTTGTCAGTATCCTTAGTTCTTTCAAAACTGTTCAGATTCCCTAGGGAACCCTTTGGGATCCTCCTGGAGGCGTGAGTCTAGGTAGGTCCTAGCATTCTGGGAGCTGACAACAGGGAACGCTGAAGGTATCAGCCCTGGAAGAGCTTCACTTAATCCTCTGATTTTTTTTAATGTTTTTCCAGTCTGTCTTATAGCCCCACAGGCACAAAACTCCTTGCTCTACTTCTAGAGAGGATACAACTTCATTTTCTATGGCGGGGGAGAAGGACAGAAACCAGGCAGCAGGAAGTGTGAAAAATGTTTAAGTGTTTCTTGAATCTAAGAGCAATGGCTGCTGTGGTCGGCCCCACCTCCATTCCTTTGTAGATCTCCCCGGCGCCATTGCTTCCTCAGTCTCTTAGACGATGCAATGTAAGTTTGGATGCTTTGTTGTTTGCTAGACTAAAATGTGAATTTCTTCATCTGCCTCCCACCTTCCAAAATCGCCGTGGTAATGTCTCCTTCTCTTTGCCCTTCTGACCCTTTCAACACACCCTTGTTTAAACAGTGCTCCTTAGGGATTAACAACGCTAAATGAGTGTTTTTTGTGTCTTTGAAGCAACCGTGCCAGACAGTTACCTAGGGCCCCCATCACAACATACACAGACTGGATGGCTTAACCAACAGAAAGAGTTTCCCGTCTCAGTTCTGGAGGCTAGAAGTCTAAGAACAATGAGACAGCAGAGGTGGTTTCTCCTGAGATCTCCTCAAAGGCCCTGCATCTAAATACACTTTGAGGGACTGGAGGTACAGGGCTTCCACATGGGAATTTTAGCGGAGGGCAGAATTTAGTTCATAACAATAGATGTCACACCCTTGTGCATTTTCCCACTTTATACAGAGTTCCTTTACCAGGCTCTTGACTGCAAACACCCCATATGTTCTCGCTTTCTTCATCCCAAGTGGCTGCCATTTGGAAATGGGACTGGTCCCCAGTTTAATGGGGACCTCTGAAGTGTCTCTATGGCAGATAATTCTGAGTGACATCCTTGGAAAGGCAGAGTAGGAAGCACAACTGAAGCAATGCTTAAGAAGGATAGAACTATCAGATTCCATGTGTGTGGACATCCGGAGTTAAAAAAACAATTATAATAATTACAAAAGTGCTGACTTCTTAAAGGAGCTCTCACATTGTGGGAAGAAGATAGTTCCTTGACATGTTTGCCTTGCTAACCATCACTTCCCAGTGCCCAGTTTGGGGATGGCAGCCCACGTTCCCCATGTGGTTTGCTAATGGCAGAGGGACACTCTGTATCTTGACCTCAAAGCACTGAGGTTTCGTGTTTTCACCTGTCAAGGGTAATACTGTGAGTCACAAACACGGCTGATGTTCTGTTCGGGCTCTTTGGAAACAGGCATGGGGACAGATTAATCAGCAGTTCTTGGCTCTAGTCAAGCGGACTAGAGTTGAGGACCAGAGTCTAATCCCGGGTGGATATGCACTAACCAGACCTCCAGCACGATAGGAGGACGGGAAAGGGATGAACTCAGCATGCTACTGAGATGCAGAATCACAGCACACCCAGCCCCAGACTCCCCCAGGGGGGCAGGGCTCCTGCTGGATGGGATTGGCTCAACAATGAGGAGGGGAAAGCAGAGGCTTCTAGCCTCTACACTGAAGGGGGTGATCTCTCCTGCCTCCAAATTCACACCCCCCCTCACCTGAAAGTCTCTTAGAGCCTTTAACCTATCTGTTTGCACATTAGCTCCCTTAGTAAGCCATGCATTCTATGGGGGACCCCTTTTTTATTATTTTTGTATCACCTTCTAACCTCGAAGTCAGCTGTCAACATAGAGCTGTGTCCTTGTTGTGACTGAAGGTAGAGTGTGTGAAAGAAGGAGACCTCGTCTCTGGGACTTTCATCAACCCTTTGGGGGGGATCATGTGTTTTTCTTCATTGGATCATCATTCTAGTGCCGGCCACTCAGTAGCGCCTAAAACATAGTAGGAACTTAGTACTAGTGAGCAAAGACAGAAAAGGTAAAAAAAAAAAAAAGTGTGTTCTGTAAGCTATTCAGAATTGACATTGGGGCTGACATGGTCCCCAAATATCACCATAACAAGCCTAGATTCTAGCCATGTGACAGTCCATCGTCTTCTAGCCATAGATATTCTTCTGTCTCCATTTGAGAATTTATGGCTTTAATAGTTGAATCTTTGGGAAAAGAACCATAAAGAAAAATATAAGGTACAAAATATGTATTTTCTGGTTCCAAATGTTATACATATGCTTTTAATTGCAAGAAAGCCATTCACTAAAGAATGTCCAGTTGCCTTGCTACCATGGCCGATGGCGTGGGAAGGTTGAGTCGCATTGCCAACCGGAAACAGGATAAGGAGCCTGAACATCCACTCTCCCATCTTCTCAGGCACCTCCCCTAGATGCATAATGCCCTGTGACTGGGAAGAAATTTTCAGAAATCCATAAATACACAGCATAATTTCACAGTGTGGGAAACCAGGCTTTGCCTCTTGTCTATGCAGAAAGGAATTCAATGTTCTTGAGAATTCCAACATTTGGAAAGCCTGAGGCAAAGTTAGCATTTCAGTAAGATCAGAACACACGTACGAAAGATTGGTGTCCCTGACTGGAGAAAGAGCCGCACCCAGCGTTAAAAGGAAGGAGTAAAAGCTAAGGTCAGAGTTCACGCAGGAGGCCGGGTCAGCACCCATGGGTGCTTAGTTAAACAATGCTCTGTGCAGCTCCAGCAAAGGCCTATCTCCTATTTAAATGGCAACTGATACCTCCGTGCCGACTGACCTTTGGTCCTACAGAAGGAGGTCTCGGTAGGCAGTGCTCTCAGAGAAATGCGTTTCAGTGCTGGAGCCCTATTATGTGCTAAACTCAGAATCATGTACCTAACATATGTTACTTTAGTTAATACAACATTTCTTAATGGTAGTCTTTTTTTATCAGCTTCACTTTACACCTGAGGAAACTGAGTCTCGGGGACAGGCACTCTCACCTCTAGCTGCTGCAATTATTACTTGGCAAAGCCAAGGTTTAGTTCAAGGTCTGTCTCTAAAGCCAGTGCTCTTTGCGCTCTCATTCTCCCAGTTCCTGGGAAACGCAGGCCGTATCCTGTGCTGTGTGAGGATTCTGCGATAAAGGAGGTAACGCACCTGCCCATGGACATTCACCTTATTCCAAGAACTCCGACTCCCCAACAGTGTGCTAAATCCTCTCACTAAGGAAATCCTCTCACTAAGGAATTGTGTGTCACCCACTCGGAGTCCAAAATTCTCACCGCCTGTTGGCATAGCTAGGTGGTTGAGTTTGACCTGTGAACTAGGAGGTCAGGGTTGGATTCCTGGTCAAGGGCACATGCCCAGGTTGTGGGCTCAATCCCCAGTAGGGGTCGTGCAGGAGGCAGCTGATCAACGATTCTCTCTCATCATTGATGTTTTTATCCCTCTCCCTTCCTCTCTCTCTCTTTCTCTCTCTCTCTCTCTCTCTCTCTCTCTCTCTCTCTCTCTCTCTCTCTTTCTCTTTCTCTCTCTGAAATCAATAAAAATATATTGAAAAATAACAACGTTCTCAACATTGAAGCAAACCATACAGAAGTCAAGTAAAATCACATTTTTTTAAATATGTTTTATTGATTTTCTACAGAGAGGAAGGGAGAGGGATAGAGAGCCAGAAACATCGATGAGCCAGAAACATCGATCAGCTGCCTCCTGCACACCCCCTACTGGGGATGTACCCGCAACCAAGGTACATGCCCTTGACCGGAATCGAACCTGGGACCCTTCAGTCTGCAGGCCGACGCTCTATCCACTGAGCCAAACCGGTCAGGGCTAAAATCACAATTTTAAAATTGAGGATTTACATTTTGAGAGAGACTGCTGCCTTTCTAGAACACTGTTTATCGTATTATTTTACTCAGTCACTGGCTTGTATGTTTTCTCACCTGATTTGTGGTTTTAGGATGGCCCTTATTTATCCAAATTTCCAAGGGATCTTTCAAAGGTGGGTGCAGAGCCCAAAGATCAGTGCAGACTTGTTTATAAAATCAGTAAGTAAAAGAGGGAGTAAATGACTATCTTCCAACTCACCTGTGTGGGCTGCAGGGCCCTCACCAGCGTGGAGCAGAAGATGAGGAGGACAGTGTGCTGTCTTAGGAACAATGGGCTTGTGGCTGGTGTGAATCTACCAAAGATGGGGAGTGACTGCTGGTTAGTAGAATCGTATCGAGGTGGAAGGATTAAGAAGTAAGCAGAGCCCTAGCCGGTTTGTGTCAGTGGATAGAGCATTGGCCTGCAGACTGAAGGGTCCCGGGTTCAATTCCAGTTGCGGGCTCGATCCCCAGTGGGGGGCATGCAGGAGGCAGCTGATCAATGATTCTCTCTCATCATTGATGTTTCTATCTCTCTCCCCCTCTTCCTGCCTCTCTGAAATCAATAAAAATATTTTTTTAAAAAAGAAGAAGTAAGAAGAAATGGTAAAAGACTGTATTTTTTTAAATGTCAAAAGTACAGGCATTTCAAAGCAAACTGTGATGTATCTTTAGATGATTTCTCCAGTAGGAGGGGCCTCGGAGGAAGAGGAAAACTGCACTAAGAAATACCTCCCCTCACAGACTTGCGTTGGCTCTTTAAATGGTACCTCCCTTGCTAATCATCACAAAACACACATGAGCATGTATCTCTATTTTATAGTAAAGGAAACAGGCTAAGCGTCTCCCTGGGGTAACTCAGGGAGCTGAGACTGAAATAAGGCCTGATGACTCCAAGGCTGCTGTCTTTCCCTCCCATTCATATCACCTTTCTAATCAAGACGACGGAAGAGGAAGGAAGAGCTGAATTGTGGAACTGGAAAAAAAATGAGGGCATATATCATTCTGAAAATGTGGTTGCTGACTCCGAGTGATATAGATGTACAACTAAGAATCAAATTAAATGCAGTTCTAGACTAGCAAACGGTGCTCTGAAGCAATAAGCATGATATATTTATTTTCCATTTCCTCTCTGTGGCTAGAGATTCAAAGAATAAAGTCATTAAAATGTTTCCTGTGTTTGCCTTTGCCGGTGAAATGACAGTGGCCTGGGTCTGGAAGGAGAACGCTCTAATGAGCAGGACTTCGTATTTGCACTTGATGAAAGTAATCACGGGCCAAGCCATCCAGTCCTTCGTCTGTGTGCAAGGATCTTACGATAGTTCAAAGATGTATATTTGTTCTGCAAATGAACCAAAGCCCTATGGCCAGGCGCTGTCAGTCAACGCTGTGGTTTCCCTGAGGTGGCTCCTCACAGTCCAGCTGGCGGGAGCTGGGCATTGTGTGCAGAGGGGAACAGCAACTTCAAGGTCAGAGAGGGACATGCTCAGCCCTCAGAGATGCCAATCAATGTCAGGCGAGTTGACTGATTCGTGGCCTTTGCTAGTGTGGGTAGAGGACGAGTGAAACAGTCATTTCTTCTCCTAAGTTGGTCTATTGAGTCCGAGATAATCAATAGGAAGAGGGGCCTTTGCAATTCAGGTATTTCCCAGGCTTCCGGAGCGCTCACCTGTCGCCAGAGCATCCATGACCCGAATCTGTCTGGGCCAGGCGCAGCCTTCACGCCCAAGGCTGCGGTCGCCCTACAGAAATCCAGGTTGGGGCGAGAGAGCTCTCATTCTTTGTCATCTGTGCCTCGTGCACCCAGGCAGGACCCATGCCGTCATCGGGAGTTTTACGGCTCACAGCTGCCTGCTTTGCGTCGGTACCACATCAGACTGAGATAATGCGGTGACATCTGGCCTAAAGGTGGCCAGGGGCCCGCGGGATGCAGTCACTGCTCAGGGGCCTTCCAAAGCGGCTAATGCAGCCCAGATGACACCAGGCACGAAGTGATACACAGTAATAACCCCAACCACTCCTGAGCTGTGGCTGCGCGCCTGGCGTTTATGATGCTACAGAGGAAGTGCCCTGGCCTCCACGTGTGCGGATACAGAGGGAAGCCAAGGGGTGCTTCCCCGCAAAGAAAGACTGAAAATGTCTCTTCTGCAGAAGGGTGATCCCGCAGAGAAAATGCAGGTTTCGGTGCAGACAGAGGGAGCCGCTGTTCCAACACGGCGCAGGAGGCACGTGGACAGCAAGGCGTGGACCTCAACTCGTGCAAAGGACTTCGCGCAGATGCTGAAGCAAACGAAGAGGCAGCGGCGTCCCCGAGGTCACAGCCTGTGTCCCCTGCAAATCAGCCCAAATACAAGGGCGGGGACCACCCTGACCAGATGGAAAGAACACCAGCACCCTGACCCCAAGCGCTCGGGGTTCCCCCCGGGATCAGTGTGGAGCAGCTGGAGAGTGAGACCCGCCCTCCTCCCTGGCACCTCCTTCCCAACCGGAGCCCAGGCCTGGGCATCCAGCAAGCCCTCCCCACCCCGTGCCTGGTGCGTCCTGGTGGGTCCCGGCCAGGCTGCCGCGGGGCCCTTCCCAGGGGGCGCCTCGGGTGGGAATGCGATGCTTTCCCTGGCTCTGCCTGCAGCCCTGCATGAGCAGCAGAGCCCTGAGCAAAGCAGCCATCAACCGCGGCTTCTGCGCTCCTTTCTGGGGAATGTGGCATCCCCCCCAGGACCGACGGGGTGCTTTCTCCCCACTGACTGTCTCTTCTCCGGAGTCCGTTTGCATGGTAAGAGGAATGGCTAAGCTCTCTTCGGGGCCCCACAGCCTAGACTCCCGAACAGTCATCAAAACCAGCTGGGGAGTCCCAATTCTCAGAAGGGGAGAAAGAGAAAAGGGGCCATGTGGGTTTGGGTCACACACACACACACGCACACACACACTCACAGACACACACAGACACACACACAGACACACACACATACACACACAGAGAGACACACACACAGAGACACACACACGCGCACACACACACTCACAGACATACACAGACACACACACAGACACACACAGAGAGACACACACACAGAGACACACACACGCGCACACACACACTCACAGACACACACAGACACACACACACACATACACACACACAGAGACACACACACAGAGACACACACACACACACAGACACACACACACACACACACACACACGACTGCACAAAGGTCCAAGAAGAGACACTGCAAAAGAGGTGGCAGCGTCCATGTCTCCTTCCAAATCTTCACCCTTCCTTTTTGCTGATCTGACATCTTGGTTTCCATAGCAACCGGGTGGCCTGGATACCGCGTGAAGTTCATTTCAGAGAGGTCTGCAGAGCCAGGCGCTGCTCTGGATGAAAGCTGCTCCTTGTCTCCCAGGAGCTGCGCCTTGGCCTGCAGGACGTGCCAGCACAGGGGGATGTGGTAATAGACACCCTCCTGCTGGAGAGGCAGATGTGCCCTGTTCCTCGATGCTTCTCTCTCTCTCTCTCTCTCTCTCTCTCTCTCTCTCTCTCTCTCCCCCCCTCCCTTCCATTTGTTCTAAAAATCCATGGGAAAATATCCTCGGGTGAGGATTAACAACAACAAAAAAGTTTGTATACAGTTTTTTGGGATACCCTGTATATATCGAAAAAATGACTGTTAAATGCAATAAACTGCATTCTAACTCCTGTGACATGTGACATGACATAGCAAAAGGTATTTTGCAATGTCATTAAGGTTACTAATCAGCTGAATCAAAGATAGGGGCGATCATCCAGGCAGGCTTAACTTAATGACAAAGTGCCCTTTAAAAACAGAGGGATTGCCCTAACCGGTTTGGCTCAGTGGATAGAGCATCGGCCTGCAGACTGAAAGGTCCCAGGTTCGATTCCGGTCAAGGGCATGTACCTTGGTTGCGGGCACAGCCCCAGTAGGGGGTGTGCAGGAGGCAACTGATCGATGTTTCTCTCTCATCGATGTTTCTAACTCTCTATCCCTCTCCCTTCCTCTCTGTAAAAAATCAATAAAATATATTAAAAAAAATAAAAAATAAATAAATAAAATAAAAACAGAGGGATTTCCCAGAGAGTAGCAGAAGAGGGAGCTGGGGAGATGAGAAGCCTGGAGGGGTTCCACTGTCGAGGACTGAGAGCAGCTCTAGGTGCTGAGAAAGCTCTCTGGCCAGCACCCAGCAAGGACACCAGTGCTCAGCTCTGCAGTTACAAAGCACTGAATGGTGCTCACAGCCTGTATGGGCCTGGAAGCAGATTCTCCCGCATCATCAGCTCGGGGCCAGTCCCATGAGAGAGAGTAAGCGGACACCCCGCGGAGCTGCCTGCACTGCGGAACCCTAGAACTGGGAGATGCAGGGGTGCTGCTGTAAGGCCCTAGGTTTGTGGTGATTTGGAAGAGAGCAATAGAAATCTAATAAATTAGGTAAAATAAGCAGATGATAAAACAGCACTTACACTATGACTCCCTCTTTTGTTTATATATGCTTGTATTTAGGAGTCTGCTCGGGAATACCAGCCAAAGTATATACACAACGATGTTAACATTGGGGTTTGCTTTGGTTTGAGAATTAAGCTAAATTGTACGGAATTTAACCACTAGACATCTGGAAAGTCTGATAACCCATTATTTTCATGGACTAAATTGCATAGAATAAACTTGGCTATTCTTTCGTCCTCTCAAATGTCACCTCACCCTTGGAATCAACCTCACTCTGCTATGTGTTCACGGAACAGTGTAGGTTTCAACATCTGACTTTGAGATGTGAAAAAAAAGTCACAGTTCAAACCTAACTTTATTCATTATGAGCTTTTTAAACTAGGGCGATTTAAATAACCTCTCACCGTTTAAATTCTGTCAAATCTGAAATGTGAATGAGAATATTCACCAGCTAGGGTCATTGAGAGGATGCAATGAGATAATAAATAATAGCAGATAATACAGTTATTACTGATAACTGTATCCTGCATAGCAGGTGCTCACCGAATTGTGTCTCTCTTATCTCATGTGTAACACTGAGTGCTGTACTATCTGCCTTTTGGTCTCTGCCACGGTTCTTCTGTGAGTATATCATAACATTCTCAAGCGCCTCGCCCAGCGCCTGGCCCCCGAGCAGGTGCCTACTAACTTCTGGCTCAGCGCATGGCGGAGTAAAATAAATATTGTTAAAATTGAATGCATGGGCTGCAGTAACACTGGACCACCACACGGTGGCACTATAAATAGGAAAGCTCTGCACTTCAGGAATATTCTGGAAGGATAATCTACCCCTTCCTCCTCCTGACACTCCAGGGACAAGACACAATGGCAATACGGTGAAGGCAGAAAGCAAACTGCCAGGAATTTGCACACGCCCCTCCTATTTCATGGTGTGGATCCGCACCTTCAAAACAGAACTCCTGCTTCAAAGAGGACAGTCCCCCCACTGAGCAGGTAGATAGAAAGAGAGACCATGGGGCCTCATTTGAAGACAGTTCTACATGTTCAGCCTTTGTCCCATTTCTGCCTCAAGTCTGCATGTCTGGGCCGCGGTGGAGAGGCACACGGTAAAGAAGAACACCGAACCCAATGCTGCCTTTACCTCTTCCCGTCCGTATGTCTGTGCAAGTTTATAGGTAATGAAAATAAGGTTCAGAAGTTAAAAGAATTAGCCCAAGGTCATGTGGTTAGCAAATGAGAGAGCAGGGATTTGGGTCTATGTCTGCAAGATCTCAAAGTCCACACTCTTTTCCCCCAAATCACAGGAAAATCAGGGTTATATGAAGCCAAATAATATTTGGTGGGAGAAAAAACAGTGGTCAGTGAACCAATTCCTCTCCCTCCACTCTGGAAAAAAAGTAAATTGCTATTTTGCATTAAAATAGTTAATCCATTGTACTTGTAGGACTCTGATTTGAATGTCCCATCAATAAATACTTATTCCAAATAGAAAGAAAAAGAAAAAGAAGGAAGTGACCTATATGGAGATCACAGATGTGCTGTCGCAGCCATAGAAATTTAAGCAGAACAGCATTTTCTACAGACTAGTTCTCAGAGTACCCTGGAGTCAAAAGGAAGGATTTTCTTTGCAGTTCTGGAAGGATTTGGGAATTGAGCCGACAGCTACTTGGCTCGGAGCATCCTCTCTCTAATGGATCCGCAAATCCTCTGAATCAGGCTTACTCTGACGTGGCCCCCAACGGTAACTTTCCCTTTTGAGAACACGCTCTGAGGAGCAGGAGATTTGCTCCTCGCCAGACTCTGAGAAAAGGGGTCTGAATGTCATTGTCTCTCTGGCTTCCTGTGGTCTCCATAAAATCTCCAAGCAGAGTATTCTGGGCTCATAAAAATGTCCACAGCCCGTTTCTCATCGGCTTTATTGACGTTTCCTAATGGCTGACACTGACATTGGCAGCTTTTCTCTGGGGAAAGCGCTGTGAGATTGGCATTCCCCTGCCCCAGAAGAGCTGGCAGGGGCAGGCCGGCAGCTGGAGTGCAGAGCCACAGTTCTGTTCTCTTCCCACCAAGAGCTGTACCCTCCGAGCTATGGGGACTCTGCCTCGTGTCCCGTGGCAGCAGGCAGAGAAGTCCCCCGTTCAAGGAGCCCAGCACCAGGCTGATGGCTGAGCTCTGGGAGGCAACAAGGAAACAGAAGACAAACAAAATGACATTACTTACCATCGATTCTGTGGGAAAGCGGTTTTACGAGCCAGCTTTCATAAATAAGAGCGTCTCAGCAAAGAGGGGCATTATTTTGTCTGAAATATGTGATCGCTTCCCTTGGTCAGGCCGCTTACAAGGAAGCTAAGGGCAAAACGAGCCAGGGACAGGAATCGCGCTGGAGATCACGCCAGCCTGGCCCGCGCCAGTGCGATGGGAATGTGACGAAGGTGGAAGGAGAGGGCATATCCGCTGGCGTGCCCTGGGGATGCAGAGGAAAGAGCTGTCCCTTGTGACTGGGATGGGAGCTGCTTGGAAGCTGGCTGGCTGGAGCAGGACCTGGCCTTCATCCTCACTCACAGACACCTGCTCTGGGCAGCGGAGCCCCGCCCCCCCTGCATCCCGCCCACATAGGCAGGCGGGGCCTCCTGGAGCTGGGAGATGCCACAAAGTGGGGCTAGGCTTTTTTTGCTGGTCCTGGGAATAGAGGGATGAATACTGTCTCATATCGTTCTCTCGGGCCTCGCAATAAAGTGCGAGTAAAAATGCCTGAGCAGCCAATTGTAAAAAAAAAAAAAAAAAAAAAAAAAAAAGCTGAGTATTTAGAGAAGTGGAAACGCGCTAAAGTGGGACGCGGGAGCAAGCCCTCCTTCACCGTCTCTGCTGCCAACAGACGGTTCTCCTCCAAGTCTCCCTTTGCCTGAGAGCCCACTGGGTTCCTTTTTGGTCTCACATTCGATTTTACGTAACACCAGTCTTTCTCCCGGTGACCGGGGCTCCCATGTGTATTTACGTGGTTGGAGAAGCACCCCAGGGTTTGAGGACGTTATAAAGGCCTGACTTTGAATCCTGGCACCTCCAGGGTCCTCAGCCCTTCAGTTTCCTAATCCCTAAAGAAATAGGAAAGGCGGGGCATCGGTGATTCCGTCCTGCTCCTTTGTTCGGTTTGCTGCCAGCGTTGGATCCACTTAGATGGCCTGGATCCTCTCCGCTCCGGTGGCTCACACACAGTAGGAACTCCAGGCCCAGGCCCGGTGGCTGTCTCTCTCCTCGTCCCTCCCAGGCCGGGGCCTCTGTCTGCAAACACAGCCAGGCACCTGCGTGGCCATCTAAGCTGCGGCGGATAACACCCAACACTGCTGCCCACCTGCTCCTGGGCAGCAGCCATGCCTTCCTGCCATCGCAGTCACGTCTGCTGATTTCACTGAAGATGCCCAGGGGCCTTTCCTCCCAGCCCCGGGAAAGGGCATCCAGCCTCCATGGTATGAGGACGTGCGTGCGAAAATGAAACCTGCAAGTGGAGAGATGGGGACTCACTCTTGTCCGGGATCTCTTCTGAATCTAGATATTTTTTCAGATGCTTCCTCTCCTGCCCCTCCCCCGACACGATGTTGCATCTGGGTGTCTCCATCCTGCTCGCAGCTGTGCCGACGCGGCCCTCACTCTCCCCATCTGCCTGTTTGTTTTCCTCGGTTTGAGTTTGCAGTCTGTTACTGTGGAGAAGCAAAATTATCCTTTCATGTCTTCCCGCTTCGGCGGTTTCTTCTGGTTACTGTAAAGCGTGGCATCTGTGGTGTTTGTCTCCTAATTGCATCCCCGGCCTCCCGATAGGAAGGGCAAACAGGCTTATGGAACAGCAGCCCCGGCCTCCTTTCTGCATCCCTGGCCTCGTGGGGGTTTCCGCCGGAATCCTCAAAGCTTTCCAGGGTGTTCTGTTGAGCTCAGCTTGCCAAGATAGCGCACAAACTTCTGCTCCATGGAGACGATTAGAACACGGATTTAGACAAAGCTCCTGGGCATGTGTTCTTAAATAAATGAGTCATCATGAGTCTATAAGTAGGTACATGTCTCCAGTTTCCTGGTTGTGGTGATATTCAAAGCATCGCTTATCTCTAGACTAATGTGGACAGCTGAATGAACAGGAAAACGAAGGTGACAGGGATGAGAGTCGGGAGACCTGGACTTGAGACCCAACCCTGTTAATAACCTGCTGAATGTTTGGGGGAAGTGCCCTCAAACTCCCTTGACCTTGATTTCCAAACCGGTTAAACTAGCAGCTGGACTAGATGATGGACGAATGAAAGGTGCAGGATGGAGTCATTCCGTTGTTCCTTGTCCAGTAATGTCTCCGGAGTGAGGGACACGTTGATGAACTGAACCTGCTCCCTGTTCTCCCAGGAGCTCCCAGTCTAGCACTGGGGGAATGAAATGATCATACAGACTATCTCAGGGCAGGAAGTGCTAGCATGAAGCCTGGACCATTCTCTGCAGTTTACAAAATGATCTCTTCCGGGAACCATTTCCTGTAAAGAGCAAGAAAGTAAGTATTTTAGGCTCTGCGACCCATACAGTGTTTGTGGCCTCTTCCCACTCTGCCGCGATCGTGGGCAAGCAGCTGACCAAGGCCACGGCCATGTTCTAATAAAACTCTCTCTATAAGATCAGGCGGTGGACTCAACCTGCCCCACAAGCTGTAATTTGCTCTCCCTGGACCTAGTCACCAACAAATCTCATTGAGGTTCATCTTCAGTGGCTTCCATTCTCTCACAAGAGAGGCAAAACCCATATCATGGCCTCAAGACCCTGTACGATGCAGCCCCTGCTTCCCTCACCAGGGTTGACTTGGCTTCTCTCCTTCTCACTCCCCACATTCCAAAACCACGGGGCCTTCAGAGTGTCTCCTGAGCAGAGCACACTCCCTCCCGCCTTGCACCATGCTCCTGGCACCTTGTCCTTCTCTCCGAACCTCCACCCCTTCATCCTGTTCTTGTCTATCCTCCTTCAGAGAGCAGCTCGTACATCACCTCGTCATGGAAGCCTTCCTGGTTCCCCCGAACTAGATCCACTGCTATGTGTCCTGGCCCCCTCTATGCCTCTTTGATGCTCTATGACAATTGCAATTCCTTATTTAATTTTGTAATCAGATCTTTGATTCTTTCCTTTTCTATAAAGTGTCAATTCCATGAGAACAGCAGTCCCATGTGCCTGACTTTTTACAGTTTTATATGTAGCATCTACAACAGAACCTGGGACAGAATACATGTTTTAAGGTTTCTTGAATAGATGAAGGAATGAAAGAATGCTGTAGAGGGGCTCACGGTTGTTACCTGTGTCAGCCTGGGAGCAATGGTGACAGGTGGCTGGGAATGAATGTTTCATAGAGGAGGTGACCATCTGAGGTGGGATTAAAAGACAAATAGAGGACAAGAGGGTTGTGTGAGATATTTCAGTATAAACCATAAAGCTTTTGTTTATCTACACTACTCTTCGCCTTTCCCAAATCTCCAAATAGTTGATACTTTCTTCTTCTTCATTGTTTTATTGGTTACATGTAACATTAACTAGCATATTGGAATGCTGCTTTCTTATTTACCAGGGCTAGCCAATATCTAACACCAGATTGCCAGACTATAAATTAAGAACACTAGTGCCTTCATACTTTCCTTCAGTTTTCTACCTGCTGTGAGTTCCTGCTATGTGTTTATTATCCTATATAATAAAAGTAGAATAAACGGCCTAACAACCATCCGGGACGACCATCCGGGACCAGGCTCTGACACCCACTGGCGCCAGGCCAGCCAAGGCTGGTGTGATGCGATTGGTCAGGGGCCCAGCCATCGCCCCATGATTGCCCCACAGAGGGAGGCCCAGGCCACCGACCAGCAGGCTAGGGCAGGTGGGCAGGGCCTCACTCTGTGAGGGAAGCCCGGTCCCGGGTGCCAGAAGGAAGCCGGTGCCAGCAGCTGGGGAAGGAAGGCCTATTCTTGTATGAATTTTGTGCATCGGGCCTCTAGTATTTTTATATGATCAAGAGCAATGTTCTGTATATGTTGTCAGACAACCACAACCAAAACCAAAACATCTGCACTTTGTCTAAAAGTTCATTCTTTTTCATTTTCATTTGCATGGTTATATTACATCTTTTTATATTTAAATTTTTAAACTATGTAAGTATTGTTCACATCTAAGCCTTGATGGATCCAATTTATGGAATTCTCTGAGGTGAATAGTTCCACTCTGCAAGATTACACAACTTCTCTTTCCTTAGGGAAGTTTTCTCCCTAATAAGCATGTGACCACATGGTTCGTTCATACTTGTACCCATCTCCCCTCTCCAAAACACACATGTCCAGGGTTCCTACTTGTCTTTTTTCTCCCTTATCATATGGTATGTTTTTTGGAGCCCAAACTCTCAATCATTCTTTCTATCCAATGAGTCCATCACTTATTATCATTTTTTAAAATCTGGACCCTCCCATTCTCCCGCCCCCTTGGTCTGCATTTCCAACCCTTTCTCCTTTTTCTCCAATCTGGTTATTGCTCCCAGGCTGTACGTTGTCATCCTAGCAAGTCCCTTTATGGTCCTCTGGGGTGGATTCTGTTTCCTTTCCCTGATTGCCTCCCTCAATTTGCTGGAATAATCTTCAGGTAAATCCCTCGAAAGGAGTCCATGAGACATAAATGTTTGACTGCTTCCAAGTCTGAAAATGAAAATATCTTTCCATCTTATGCCTCATAGCTAAGTTGGCACATGTATCATTTACGCTGCATTCCGTTGCCAGTGACAAGCCATACCCACAATAACTTAAGCAGAGAAGATCCTTAATTATCTCAAATAACAAGAAATCTGGAGGTAGGCAGTACCAGACTTGGCACAGACTAAACAATGTATCAATGACACAGCTCTTTCTAATATTCTACTTGGCCATCGCAGTATGCTGGCTTATTACCTTGTAGTCACAAGATGGATGAGAGATCCAAGCAAATAGCCTCAATAACTGAATTTGAGGCAGGAAGATGAGCTGCTAGAGACGAGAGGCCTTCCTGAATAGCTCTATCTTTTTATCAGGTAAACAATGTTTCTCAGAAGCAATTCTTGGTTAGAATTGTATTACAATCCCACACTTTGAATAATCAAAGGCAAAGAGGAATGATGTTAGCATGATAGATTTAGACCAAGAATACATCACCCAGGACTGTGGGAGCAGCCTTTCCTCCTTAGCATATTCCACTCAACAAATATCTTTACAACCCTGGAGGATATGCCTATACACAGGGAGAGAAAACATGGTTATTAAGTAGGAAACCACAAGTTTCCACCAAAGGTAACTCTCATGTTCTGTGTTGAAATATTTTTTTTCCTGAGAACCATGAAGGCATTACTCCATCGTGTTCTAGCATCTTGTCTTTCTAATGAGATATCTGATGCCGGTTCATTTCATTCCTGTGACGCTTTCAGAACCTTCTCTTGCTTCTAGTGTTTGGAATTTTATGAGGGTGTGTCCAGTTGTGACATTTTGTTCTTTTCTCTTCTTCCCCCCCCCTTTTTTAAAAAATATATTTTATTGATTTTTTTACAGAGAAGAAGGTAGAGGGATAGAGAGTTAGAAACATCAATGAGAGAGAAACATTGATCAGCTGCCTCCTGCACACCCCCTACTGGGGATGTGCCCGCAACCAAGGTACATGCCCTTGACCGGAATCGAACCTGGGACCCTTGAGTCCGCAGGCTGACGCTCTATCCACTGAGCCAAACCGGTTAGGGCTCCCCCCTTTTTTATTTTTGGACTTGTGCCCTTCATCTTTGAAAAATTATTTTAAAATGTGACTTATGCAAGGCTAGTTGCCAAGTCAAGATTCAAATCTACTTTCAATTGGCATTGAAATCCTTGCCCGTTTTACTTCCTTGCCCACTCCCACAATCCATTGTCATTTCTGTTGGAACCTAGACCCTGACATTGCCCCTCCAAAATTTGAATTCAATATATGTGAGGTTGCTGGTTAATTTATGCTAATGAAGCCAAGGGCCTCATCTTACTCTTTACATTAAGCTCTTCTGTTTGGACTAAACCCTACCTGTTCCTCCAATTCTCATCTGTGTGCCAGGTGGGGCCACCGATCAGGAGAGAGCCAGGAAAACGAATCAGAAACAATCATATTTTCTTTAAGCACAAGTGTGTTTTATTGATGGACATCCATTACACCTTAGTTCATACGTTCTTATGTTTTAACCTTGTTTTTAATTTGTTAACAGTCATCTGCTTTTACTTTTAAGTATATTGGTACAAGTGAGCTGTACAAGACAAGATTGTTTCTATATTCACTATTGCTGTTGTTTTATTTTTTCATTTTATTTTATTAAATTTATTGGGGTGACATGGTTAAAAGGGTCATATAGTTTTCAAGATATTTTATTCAGCCTTTTAGTTAATGTCTCAATTTCTGATGCTGTATAACAAATGACCCTGAAAGTCGGTGGCTAAAACAACAGCAGTAGGTTTCAATTGAAAGGTGTTTCCATTGACATAGTACTCCTCTTATTATTGTTTTTGTGACATAAGCCATAGAGTTCATTGACTTTTCTTCTGTGATGTCTAGCTGTATGGTCTTCCCTATCTACAAGTGGGAACTCCTTGCATGTGGAATCATTAAAGTCACTGTCCCCCACATCTAACAAAGAGTATGCACCCAGGAGACACCTCAGATAGTCATGGGATGCGATATGTATATACAATTTGAATCCAAAATTAAATTGAGAACAAAATGCTGGCTCCCTGTTTCCTGTCCTTTCACAGGAAACTTGCAGTGTGGGCCCCAAGAAGGGAGTCAGAGTCAATGGCCCTCCCACATTCCCCATATCCTTCCAGTCACACTCCACTGAGTAGAGGTCTCAGGGCGCATTGGCAATATCCATGTGTCTTTGTTTAACAACCAGAAATGATGGGGCCCGGACAGGATGCTAAGTGCTCTCAGTCAGCCTGGGAAACAATTAAGAGACCATCAGGCAGATGAAAATGATCTGTTTCGTCTTTCCTCTCTTGGCCTTTGGGAAGCACTGTCAGCTCGGAGAAATGTCAAAAATGCGACGTAAAACTGTAAAATGTAAACGTGAGCCCAGAAATCAAGTGAGGGGACGCCCTTCTCATGTGTCTCCTGCCATCGCAGAAGATAGCTCAGCAAAGCTGCTATCCTCTGAGGGCCTGCAGCCTTCAAGCGCTCACATGTCCCAGCATGTCCTAGGACAGGGGTGGGCAAACTTTTTGACTCGAGGGCCACAATGGGTTCTTAAACTGGACCGGAGGGCCGGAACAAAAGCATGGATGGAGTGTTTGTGTGAACTAATATAAATTCAAAGTAAAGGAGCGGAGGGGAGAGCAAGAGAACCCTCCGCTCTTTCGGCTCCGCGGGCCGGATAGAACAGCCGAACGGGCCGGATCTGGCCCGCGGGCCGTAGTTTGCCCACGGCTGTCCTAGGGCCAGGTGGTGGTAGGAACCCACCCACCTGGCGTTGCTGTAGCCACATGGCTCTGTCGCTACAACTCCGCAGAAAGAACAGATTGGTGTGAACAACCTGTGGAGTCCTCCATCTTCATTGGAACCTACAGCGAGAAATAGAAGTGACTACTGGAAACCCTGATCAGAAGTGAGAGAAAAGCAAGACATGTTTTTGGGCTTCCAGAAATGTACATTCTAGATGGGGGTGAAGCCCAGATATATGGTCATTTCAATTCAGTATAAGGAAGCACAGAAATGTTAGCACCTCACTTAGGACCGGGCGGGGTTGTAAACAGTTACATGCATCTTCCTTGCATGACCTCATGCCTGAACCTTGAAGGGAGAGTAGAGGAGGGGGCTCTTCAGTATAAAGGGAACTCCACACCCGATGATGTAAGGCACGAAGGCAAAACAAGACCCATTTCAACAATTACAAGGAGTCTCAATTGTTGGGGTTGGGGCGTGGTGAGCGCAGGGAGGTTGGGAGGAAGTGAGATGGAAATAAGGGAGCTTCAGATGCAGGCCTACAGGCTTCTCTCTGGACCGGCCGAGTCAGAGTCGGCCTGTTCCCTAGGTCCCAGCTCACTCGCGGGCCACAAAAGTGGGGAATCACCTGGAGAATTGTTCAGAAATACACAGCTGGCCCGCCCTGCCTGACATTCTGAATGGGTCTGAGGTCCGCCCTGGACAGAGGTGCTGGCAAAGCCTCCAGTGCTGGTTCCAACGCCCCTCATGACTGAGAACCAGCGAGCTCCGTGGGGAAGAGAAAGCCCAGCGGAGGGCAGTGACCCATCAAAGTTCCAGAACCCCAGGGCAAGCTGCGAGGACGCAGGTGGCCGGTGAGGGCTCTTTAAACATCGCAGGGCCCCCCATGTCTGAACTTCATCCCCAGGTGTGAGGGGACTCTACAAGCCCAGTTATCCTCCCATGTCAGCTGCACTGGGTTCAGTTCTGTCCGCTCACACCCACCAAAAGCTTGGCTGAGCCCTGGGTAGTGGACGGTGAGGATCTCCCCTTCTCCAGCCAGTCTGCGGAAGGGCCTGAAATGCGATGGGCTTCCCGCCACGTGGGAGGCTGTGCCGGAGCTGGGACCACGGAGGCCTGGCCTGCGAAGAACCTGGGACACGGTCATGTGCAGTGGCGGCTTCCCACGCCTAAGACCGGTGCCCATTTGCAGGGGCCTCAGGGGGTTAGGGTGCGGGTGGGGCAGTCACCACACACAGACTTCCTCCTCGAAACCCTGGACAGTTACAAATACTGTAATCGTCTTAGAATGGAGAGGAGCGTTCATTTTTAAACCTGACAGGTTGGAAAAAAATCTACTTAAGCCTTCATTAAACGATTATGGAAAAAATATTTTTTATGAATCTTTTTCAGATAAATATTTCTAAAACCTCATGTTTTATGGAGACTACGTTTTCCGATTTCTTTTATTAATATGTAGTGAATGTTGCGATTGTTTCTGTGCGTAATCAAGATATGAAAGAAAATGAGTCTGTGCAAGATGGCCACATACATGTTTCTTTCCTTTCTTCCTATGAAGTATGTTTTCTTTAGAAGCCAAGTGTGTGCTTTGGGGAAAGGCAATGCTGTAATTTAATTTTACGAAACCACGAAAGGCCCTTCCAAAGGGATCTGATTGAGTGCACACTGAGAGGAAATTAACAGTTTTGTCTCCGCCGGAGCATCCTCTCTCACCCGCCTCCCTCGGCCTCTGGTGGGGGGGGGGCGGGGGGTTGGGGGATTGGGGGGTGGAGAGAATGCAGGCGTGGAGCTGACATAGGGGTGGGCCAGTGTTGAGCAACAGGCCGCTGGCAGGAAGCCTGTGAGTTCTTTCTGGAGCGTCTCAGCAGCTTTGGGGGAGCTGCCAGGCCAGGGATGTGTTGTGTGTCATTATCAATTTGCACTCTGATTTCCTAACAGTTCAAGAGGCCTTTTGACAAAGGCCTCCATTTAGAGCTAATAATAACTCTGGATTTCTGCTAAATGTCGCGTAACCTGGGAACAGCCCCAATGGCTAAACATACTTCCACCGCGTGAGTTGCTTTTACTGAACCCAGAAGGGACAGCCAAGCCGACTGGAAACTGTGTCTTGGGGAAACGCTCTCACTTTTGAAGTTTCTTTTCAGAAGGATCATTTCAGTTCATCCGGGGAGTCCACCTGGACACTTATTGTCACCGTGGGTCACTGTGGCCGTCAGGTCCTAGCCTGGGGCGGTGGCAGCAAAAGTCAGTAGCTCCCTGTTTCCTTCTGTATCAGATAATTACAGAGTCTGATGGATTGAATTGACCTACTTCCCCCTTCACACTCATCTAGGCCATTTCCAATACGTTGCCATAACCTCTTACACCTCACTACCTCCTCAGGGGCATAGTCTGTACTCAGCTAGCCCTTTGGATTACAAAGGCCCTTCAGTAATTTCTATAAAAATGTCTCCATGTGAAAACATAGAAATATCGTAGTTCCTCTCACTCTCAAAAAATGTCTTGAATTTGTTCAAAGAGAACAGTATTTCCTAACGGCTCCTCTCTTCTAACAAACTTTTTTTCCCCGCTTGAAGCAATTATCCAGCATCCCTGTGAGGATTTCCCATGTCGCGTTAGAATCCGGCATGTGCTTGGAGACAGTGGCCAACTTACCTCCATTCTCAAGGGTTGTTTTTGTTGTTGTTGTTTTTGAAGTACATGCTCTAAATTGTTAAGAGATAAGTGTTCCTTTAAACGGGTCTGAAGAGGTGAATCTAAGAGAAGAAAATGAGAAAGAATGAGCTTACTTCTTTCCATTGAAAGCAGTTTGTGATGGTGGTTTTGTTGTTGTTTTTGCATCCTCTCTAATGCCTGCAATCAATTTGGTAAACCATATATTATCTTAGGTCCCTCAGTAACAATACAACATGAGGTAATGATGGGATTATGCAAATGCAATATTTGTTAACCATTGCAAAATGCAGATCCCATTTCATCAAACTATTCATTTAGTACAGTGGTCGGCAAACTCATTAGTCAACAGAGCCAAATATCAACAGGACAATGATTGAAATTTCTTTTGAGAGCCAAATTTTTTAAACTTAAACTTCTTCTAATGACACTTCTTCAAAATAGACTCGCCCAGGCCGTGGTATTTTGTGGAAGAGCCACACTCAAGGGGCCAAAGAGCCGCATGTGGCTCGTGAGCCGCAGTTTGTGGACCATGGATTTAGTAGATTAAGTCAACTGAGGGTCTTAATCTTAACCTAGTGATCTGTTTATTTGGCAAGCTCTCATTAGCAGCCCCTGGCTGTATGGGAAAGGATGTACACAATACCAGCAGTGAGCCCTGGGTACCGTTCCCACAATCAAGCTCATGCACAGTTTTGTTCGGCAAAGACCAGAAACCTGTCTCCTTGTGCCGGTGCCATAAATGCCATTTCCGAAGCTAACAAGCTGTTGTTGTGCTAACGCAAGTGAAATACTACACATCTGTGTTTATCTCGGTAAATGTTATCAAATCACAAAAGCCCTTTTCTTCTAAGGCAATGCTCTCTTTTATAAATTAAAGTCAGCTAAAGCCTAGTGACTCTGAGAGAATGTCATTTCTCTGTCACCAATAGCTGGAAGGAGTTGTGTGTTTTGTGTGTGTGTGTGTGTGTGTATCTTTTTTTAATGAGCATTTTACAGAAAGGTATATTTAAATTGTCAAATTAGTCATAAAGTGAGGTTTGCCAAATACTGTCAAAACTGTGCCTTTGTCGCACACTGCAACAGCAAATTGTCTAGAATAGCTCAAAGGTGCACTGCTCTTAATCCTTTAGGCAAAAATCCTATTTGCAGTAGGGCCATGGGAGATGTGGCAGGAAAGGGACAGCTTATGTGGCCAATGAAACCCTGGAGGCCCTGAGAGAAGGCAGGAAGTCCTCTTCTCTTGATGCGATGGAGCGGTCAATGAGCTGCCTCGGTTAACAAGTAACGCGTCCATTTGTTTATTCACCTACTGAGTAATGTATTCACGCATTCATTCATTAAATTACTCTCCGATAATTTACCACTCGATCATTTCCTCAGTTCCTCAATCACATCAATAACCTACTGACTCATTCATTTGATCATCACTCATCCACTTGTGCTTTTCATTGAATAATGTGTTCTTTATATATATAAATTTTTATAACCAGCATTTACCGTGGCATGTTGCTAGGTGCCGGCAATGAGGAAGTGAGAAAAACAGGTCTCTACCCTGGGGAGCTCATAGTGAAAGAAACAGACACGTGGCTTTGTCAAGCTCTTGGGGTGAAAGTACTGGGGGTGCAGAGAGGACAAGGTTCTTGCCTGAACGAGGAACCCGAGGGGGTTCTACAGAGTGATTTGGACTGGGTCTGCCAAAGGAGCTCATTAGAGAACAGAGCAGGGAGAGTTGGCAGGGCTCATGTTGAGAATAGAAGGAAGGGTCTTCCCAGGCCAGAAGCAAGGTGTCCCAAGTACAGAGAAACCCTGCAGTGTTTTTGGAATGGCAACGCGCTTCGCGCTCCTGGAGAAATGGGGTACGATGCCAAAGACCCTCGGTGGGACAGATAGGGTGGGTCCCATTGTGAACAGTCTTCCAACTACTATTTAGGATGATGAAGGTGTTGAATACATTTCACAGCAGTGATGACTGTACGAGCCTTATCTTGTCTTATCCGCTTGAATAGCTGGACGCTGTTCTCCCAGTTTTAAGGAAATGGGAGTCTTTGTAAATGATCTCTCTGTGTTTTTCCACCAAACTTTTCCAACTCTTGGTGTCACAGTTCTGATAGAGCTTTTCCTTGAACTTGTCCATTTCGCTTGTTAGCCCATGAGGCTCTGGAGGGCAGGAGCCAGGTCGTTCGTTTTTGTGCCCTCACTGCCCAGCAACGTGCTTCACACGGGACAGACTCGATAACATCTGAGGAAGGGAGGATTTCATGGATGAATAAATGAAATGA
Source organism: Plecotus auritus (assembly GCF_963455305.1). NCBI lineage: Eukaryota > Metazoa > Chordata > Mammalia > Chiroptera > Vespertilionidae > Plecotus > Plecotus auritus. Next base: position 172,211,728 of record NC_137782.1, read on the forward strand.
TGAAGGAGGGAGGGAGGGAGGGAAGGGGGAAAGGAAGAGGAGGGAGGGAGGAAGGGAAGGAGAGAGGAAGGGAGGGAGGAAAGAAGGGAAGGAGGGAGGAAGGAAGGGAAGGAGGGAGAAAGGAAGGGAGGGAGGGAGCAAGGGAGGAGGAAGGAAGGGAAGGAGGGAGAAAGGAAGGGAGGGAGGGAGGAAGGGAGGAGGAAGGAAGGAAGTCGGTCAGCTGCTAGAAATTAACAAGATAAAGTAAGACAAAGTTTCCAGTCCACACCCAGTTCTTACTCCCACACCCCACTTTCTAGTTTGTGTAACACAACACGCCAATAAGAACTTGTCCATACCATTTTTTACTATGAATCCTTTCTCCAGAAATAAATTGTTTATGTTACTCATGAAATCAATTAAAACATATATTAAATAACATAGAAATGAGCTTTCCTATGACTATTTCTTATGGCTTTTTCTTCTTTTATCCTGTTATTTCTGACATGTTGTAAGTCCTAATTCATGAAGCCTGTTTGAATGAATGAATTTAGTCCCTATCAGTGAAAAAATCGATTGATTAAGAAAAAGATAGGATGATACTTACAAAAATAAGCATATATATAAACTTCTTTGAAAATAAGAGCAGCTGATGCCCTAACCAGTTTGGCTCAGTGGATAGAGCATTGATCTGCGGACTCAAGGGTCCCAGGTTTGATTCCGGTCAAGGGCATGTACCTCGGTTGTGGGCACATCCCCAGTAGGGGGTGTGCAAGAGGCAGCTGATTGATGTTTCACTCTCATCGATGTTTCTAACTCTCTATCCCTCTCCCTTCCTCTCTGTAAAAAATCAATAAAATATATTTTTTTAAAAAAAAGAAAATAAGAGCAGCTGAGAATAATACCCTTTTCAATCACAAATTGTTCAGATGTCTTCTCTTGTCAGTGACAATTTTAACAACTCAGAATATGTAGGTGCCAAACAATATTTTCCTATCTGGATATACAGTTAAATTCATACTCAACATATATTTTTATTTTAGCATTTGATATAAAAATAATACCACAGAGGCTAGTTTTAAATCTTTAAAATGAATAAATCTTAAAAACCCCAGCTGTGACATATTTTCTTTTCCTGAATTCCTGTATTTTTCTTGTTTGACTTGTAATCACAGCGGAGAATTTTTCTTCTAACACTTCCATGTTTGTAAAACAATTTTCGTGGTTCCATCTAATCACCTCCTCGCCAGTGGAAACTGTTCTCACGAGATCGCGAGGAAAGCATTCTGCGGGAACACACCTGGGAGGTTGTGCATTGCTGAGATTTATTCAGGTGGAAATAGACAGCTGTTCCAGGTTTCCAGTGTCTCATCTCCATCCGTCCAGCCATGGAAAAAGTCAAACCTTATCTTCACTGGGCCCGGAAGTGGGGCCAATGTCCAGAGCCTCTGTGCCATGCCAAAGGCTAGTCCATAGCAAGCCTTACATCCAGCGCCCAGGCTCTGCTCGAAGCTGCCCAGACATGGACATAGTCTGTCAGGAAGCACACTAGGACACACAGTGATGCTTGGATGAAAGCAGGAAAGAATTCCCTGATGTTGGAGAGAAACCTGCCCAATCCCTTCCCCGCCTTTAGGATACAAAGTGGAAAATGGGGTTGGGGAGACAGAGTACTTACACTCACACAACGGAGCACTGCTGGGTGCAGGGGAGACTCTAGCTAACCTGGCCTAGGGAAGCACCCTTCCTGGCCTGGCATGAGCAACCGGGTCTTTTCCTAAATTGCCATGTGTGTGCGTGCCCCTTGTTCTGATTTGTTTAGCATTGTGCTTTGCAATTCCCTGACTTGTTCCAAACCTCCAATGTTCCTCATATTTCTGTATTATTCTGCTTGAGATAAAAATTCTACCAAAGAAGTCATTTCTCTAAGGGTTTTCTTATTCAGATTGGTCCTACAAAATGCTGGTTGCCTATTATACTTGTAAACCAGGAGGAGAGCAGTGCGAGGCTGTCATTCTGTCACTCCCCTGAGCATCGCCTGCACAGATTCTGTGTGATGGCTGAGCTTTACTCGCTGCATTTTCTCAGCACACTCAGGCCATTAAAAGGTATTGCAACCTATTCTAAGGATCCCAGTTCTAAGATGGGATATAAAGATAATGCCAAAAAAAAGGAAAAAAATAAAAAGAATAGAAAGGAAGTTAGGAAGGAAGGATGGAAAAAAAGGAAGGAGAGTCATTTCCACAAAAAGCTTAAAAAGACAAGATAAAATATATGCTTGAATTAATAAAGACTTACATTAAAACCTAGAAGTTGAAGGAGGTGAATACCTGTTGCAACTGACCATGAGTGGATTTACTAAAACCAGAAACGTAGCATCTTGATGGTTAACACACATAAGGCCTGGAGATGAGACCTTGGACCCAAATATACCAGGAGCTCCAAATGAGACCACTGCCAGTCCCACCAAACACTGTGCCATCAGTGAAAGAGGAATGAGAAAATAAATCTCCTCTCTGCCCTGAAAACCAGCAAGAAAGCTTATATATATATCTGCCAGCACCTGCATGAGTTTGGACTCTAGACTTATACCACCTGAGTCACTAAGTAGAAATAAATATACAAAGATTTGGAAGCACTTCAACACCCTGGGCTATGCAGGATCTCCCCACAGGACACAGAGGTGGGGAGACTGAGACCTTAATTTGAGCCCACAATCACCCAAACATTACAAAGTGCATGAGGAAACCATTATCCTATGCACAACGAAGCAGACACAACCACAAGGACTGTTAAAGCCTGAAGACTTTAGTTGATGAAATGATCATCTGAAAGACATAGTGAAGACAAAACGAGAACATCAGCACAATAATAAAAGGGAAAAAGATGTGTGAAAACAGAAGAATGAACTTCTGGAAATGAAAAGCATTGTTCTTGAAATAAAAAAAACGTATGCAGGGATGGGGATGGGTGGGGAGAGATTAATCAAAGAACTTATATGCATATATGCATAGGCCATGGACACAGATAATAAATAGTGTGGTGAAGGCCTAGGAGGTGTGTGTGTGTGGGGGGGGGGGGCGCTGGGAGTGGAGGGGACCTATGGGAAAAAAAGGGACCTCTGTAATACTTTCAACAATAAAAATACATTTAAAAACAACTCATGGGACAGATGAAACAGTTTACACTCTTCAGAATAAGGAATTGGTGAGAAATCTGATTGACGTCACTGGAATAAAGCAAAGGAAGCTAAGGACATGGTAACTATGAAGGGTCATTATGGGAGGATGGAAGGAGAGGGTCCAATGTGCATCTACCACAAGAAGGTGTAGAGAGAATGGCGAGGAGCATTGTTTGAGGAGATAATGGCTGAAGATTTTTCTGAAGTGATGCGTGACATGCATCCTCAGTAAATTAAACAGCACTCTGAGAGAAGTGGACATTGAATCCAAAACACACACACACACACAAAACACACACACACACACGCACACACAGTCTTAAACATAAGATACTGCATTAAAACACCCAAAGGCAGGATTTCATGCAGCCAATATGCATAAAGGGTTTACAACTGCACCCAGCTCATAGTACAAAATAGTTAATAGTTAACTATTCCCATTATTCTTACTACTGTAATAATATGCTGCTATTATTTTTATTCACTTTACTGTTGCATATATATTAATTAAATTTCATAAGTAGTGTACATGAAGAAAGCAAGTGGTTATAGAATGGCAAAAAAAAATATGCAGTATGAGATTATTTGCATAAAATTTAAACACAGAAGCCAAGAGTCCCTATTATTTTATGGGAATGATACTCAGCAAATCTGAGAATAGTGGTCACCTGTGGGGTCCAGCAAGAGAAAGGGTAATGAATAGAGTGATCCAAGTGAGGCCATAGTTCCTAGGTCTGGGCACTAAAAACAAATTCTGGAACAAACAGCAGCATTCTACCTTCTGCTTCATTTCAGCGGTGGTTCCCTCTGCCGGGGGTCAGGGTGGACCGCAGCCACGGTCCTGCCCAGGCACGGGCTGCCAGGCGCGCCTCCTGGGCCAGGTGCTTCTGCTGAAAGAAAGCAAGGCTTTTTCACTCCACATGGAGACCTGAGCTCGCGGTGGCCCTGGGAGTAAATGCTTGGCTGTTACATTGTTTTCTGTACTTTTCTATGTTTGAAATATTTCATCGCTTTAAAAAGGAACCTGACTTCCTGCTCAGAGCTTCAGGTGAAAATGGAATCCCTGTTGCTCCAAATGGTCACCATTTCTGTGTGACTTCAGTTGGCCGTTTTCAACCAAAGTAATGCAGGCTGCTCCGGGTCTCCATTTCATACCTGAGCAACAGGCCACGGGTTATGACGGTTCCCTCAAAAGCTAGTTTTCAACCCTCCAAACAACACAGCTTCCATTGCATTCAGAAAGCGTAGGAGGGCTTGGGAACCCCCTTTTCTGTCCTGCTGGGAATACGCCCAGGAGGCTCACATCCCTGCCGTGGGTTTGGTGCTTAAGGGAGAGTTCAGATACAGGAAAAACTGAGTGTGAAAGACACAGAGGCAATCACTTACCCCGTTGGTGGGGGTGTCACTTCATAGTTCTTTCAAGTGGGTTCATTCTCCCCCAATGCATCAGACATCGAATCCTGCATGGCTGCCTGGAAAGAAGCCTGCGGGCAGCATGGCCTTCACTTTTCACAGAGGAACAATAAGGATGGCTGCTTTTACGCTAAACTCACTGGCTAGTGTGTGAAAACCCAAATACTAAGCATCCTTGTGTGCTATGTGATAGTGCAAAAAACACTGTGAGAAGTCGCTGAAGAGAAACAGCGTTTTCCTGATAAGAACGGATGGATGGAAGGATGGATGGATGGATGGATGGATGGATGGATGGATGGATGATAGATAGCAAGATAGATAGATGATGATAGATAGATAGATAGATAGATAGATAGATAGATGATAGATAGATAGATAGATAGATAGGAGATGAAGTTTGATTTGCTTCTCTTTTTTCTCTTCATAAAAGGTACACGTTGCAAACTCATATCTGACAAAAGACTTGTATCTAAAATATATAAAGAACTCTCAAAACTCAACAGTGAAAAATGATATCTAATTAGAAAATGAGAAAAACATGAACAGACATATCACCAAAGAGGATATGTGGATGGATGGCAAATAGCACATAAAAGGATGTTTGGCATCATTTGGACAAATGATGGAACAAACACAGCAGCATTCTACCTTCTGTTTCATTTCAGCTGTGGTTCCCTCTACCGGGGGCTGGGGTGGACCATCATAATCGTGCTAGTTAGAAACAAAAGGAGCTATCACTATATACCTATTAGAACAGAAAATACCAAAGCCGGTGAGAAGGCAGAGAAACTGGGTGCACTGCTGGTAGGGATGTAAGATGGTACAGAGGCTCTGGAAGAGTGTGGCAGTTCCTTAAAGAAATAACCATCTGCTTAGTACGTGACCCTGCAATCACAGTCCCTGAAATTTAGTCCAGAAAAGTGGAAATTTTGAGCACATTAAAACCTGTGCATGAATAGCCAGAGCATATTTGTTTGTGATTGCCCAGAACTGGAAACAACCCATATGTTCTGAAATGGGTAAATGGTTAAACACACTGTGTTACATCCATACCATGGAATATTAGTCAGCAATCACAAGGAATAAACTCTTGTCTGATGGTCAACTTGATGAGCTAAGGCAGTGGTCGGCAAACTCATTAGTCAACAGAGCCAAATATCAACAGTACAACGATTGAAATTTCTTTTGAGAGCCGAAAACCGACTTCTGCGCATGGGCCACAAAGTTTCAATCACACTGTACGTGCGCGCCGCACGTGGTATTTTGTGGAAGAGCCACACTCAAGGGGCCAAAGGGCCGCATGTGGCTCGCGAGCTGCAGTTTGCCGACCACTGAACTAAGGGTTGCCCAGATAGCTGGTAAAACATTGTTTCTGAGTGTGACGGTGTTTCTGGAGAGATTAGCATTTGGGTAAAGAAGACTGGACTCCCAATGCAGGTGGTCATTATCCAATGCACTGAAACCCCAAATGGACAAAGGTGTTGGGGAAGGATGAATTTTTCCTGGGTTTGACCTGAGCCACCCATTGTCTCCTGCCCTGTTCTCCTGGTTTCTCAGGCCTTTGGACTCACACTGGACTGATATACTATTGTCTCCCCTGGTTTTCGGGCCTGCAAGTCTGGATTGAACCCACATACCCAGCATCCCTGGGCCTCCAGCTTACCCTGGGACTCCCCAACCTCCATAATCATGGGAGCCAATTTCTCTTTCTATACATCTGTGTGTGCTAGTAACCTCTTGGTTCTGTTTCTCTGGAGACTTCTGGCTGATACATCTTAATAAAGATCAGAAGAGCATTGTGCTTAATGAAAGGAAAAAATCAAATCTTGAACGGTTCCTTGTTTGATGATTCCGTTATAATACATTCTTAAATGACAAAATTCTAGAAATAGCAAACAGATGAGTGGTTATCAGCAGTTAGGCCTGGATGGAAGGGATGGATGCTTGGCTGTGAACATAAAGAGATAGGAGGAGGGAGATTCTTGTGGTGATAGAACAGTTCTGTAACTTGCATGTTGTGGTTACAGAAATCTATATGTGTGATAAAGTGGCATAGAACACATGAAGATCAGTTCCTATAAAACCACTGAAATCTGATTGAGGTTGTGGTAGATTTCCCAGCATTCTGGCTTTGATGTAACTCTATAGTTGTTCTGTAGTTCTGCAAGATATTGCCATTTGGGGAAACTGAGTGATGGGTACACACACAGCCACTCTCTTGTAAATTCCTGTGACTCTATGATCACTTCAAAATACATAGGAACAAACTAAAAGGAAAAAAGAGAAGAAGAGGAGGACAAACAGAATGATGTATGTTTGTTGTGCTGTTTCTGGCTTTAGGTGTCTGGCTTTAGGTGTGTTCTAGCTCAGTAGTTGTTCATGTGGGGCCTGTGGGAGGCCTTAAAATCAAATAGTGACCTATTTGAGGATATACTTGGTTACATGGCTAAGCTTCCTCCTCAATGAACTCCTTGGTGATAGAGGGTGGGGTTTGGGGGGATGAGTAGGAAGGGAATTTATGGTCTCGTGTGTTTTACAAATGTCTTTTAGGTCCATCTGGCCACCACTTTTTCCCAGACTACTCCCCCTCCCAGGTGAGCACCATGGTATAACTTCGCAAGTACACAGAGGGAGTGGATTTTAACCTTACATTGGTTTTCAGTTGAAGAAAGAATTGACTATCTTTTCCACAACTAGAGGCCCATAAAAACCTTGGATCCACGTTCAGGTTCACCCACCAAATGACTCCACAGCCCACATAACGGTTGTTAGGGAAAGAGGTTAACGTTGCAAGTTAATTTCTTGGCAAGACCAACATTTCAGCCGAGGAATAAGGGCTGCTGTTTAGGTCTTCCTCTTGCCGGTCTGATAACACCTAGCGGTGCGGAGGCTGATTAACCCATCCACCCTTGCTCAGAAAAATACCTGTCAGTCTACAAGTCCTTTTTGTTAATCCTCACCCAAGGATATTTTTCCATTGATTTTCAGAGAGAGTGGAAAGGAGGGGGAGAGACAGAGAGAGAAACATTGATGTGAGAGAGATATATCAATTGGTTGCCTCCTGCAAGTAACCCTGACTAGGGCCAGGGATCAATCCTGCAACCGAGGTACATGCCCTGGACCAGAATCAAATCGAGGAGCCTTCAGTCTGGAGGCAGACTCTCTATCCACTGAGCCGAACTGGCCAGGGCAGTTACAAATCTTTTAAGATAAGGGGTCAGGTAATTACTTCCGAAGAGACTCCTTTCATGCTCTAATCTCCAAAGTCTGCTGATAAGTAGCGAGATACATAGGAACAAGTGCCAGAGGCAAGTGTCAGAGGCAAGTGTACGATAAGAGGCCTGTGCTGTCTTCCACGGTGTTCTTTCTCGTGGTGTTCTTTCTCGTTTTGGAATCGCTGCCCCGAATTGCACAGAATACATTCTCTGTGTGATCCAGTGGCTTCTGGAGAAGTGTTCCCACTTCCAACCCAGAGTTTGGAGCCGACTTGACTTCTGAGAGATCTGGCCTGCTCATGGCTTTTCAATCCAGCCAGCAAATGTGGTTAGGATTCTTTGGCTCTAGGGGCTTTGGTCCCTTCATCCTTAAGGTACACGTAGTAGCAGTATCTACTGCATAAACGTTATGTGTATTAAACTATACTAATGTATGGAAAGTATTGAGCAGTATCAGGGTCATAGGAAAAATTCAAGCTCAGTCAATGATAACTAATGATCATTACTAGTGTTTCATCCAAAATGAAGACGCACTAGGCATGAGTCTTGGATTCAATGCCTGTGTGACACTGCTAGAATATATGACCTCAAAGACTATAGCTATCCACTAATCGCCTCAGTGTTTTCAACTATAACACAAGGGTAGATTCATCTACTGCTCAAAGATATGCATGCTGCAGGGGATAATATATGGAAAAGTTAGGGCTTTAAACAGTTGGAAGAATGTCTCACTGTTCTATTAAGTTCACTCTATTTGGAAATAGGAGGAAATGCCCTGGGCCCAGTTTCTACTGTATGCTCACATGTAAATACGCCATCACCATCTTTACGGCATCTGTCCCGCACAATGTTAGAAACCCTTGACCTCCTTCCCACCAGACGCTACCTCATCAACCAATTTCATACACAACTGAACCAAGTCCATAAAAAAATGATGCTAATCATATCTCTGCTTTGCTAAAAATATCCAATAGATTTTCACGGTTTTGAAATAAGACAATTTAAACTCTATAAATAGTTGGCATATCGTCAATCCTCATGTTGATATTTTCAAAACTTCTCTTCTGAACTTGACTTCCACACTGGCCATCATAGACTTGGCCCTCACAGGCGACTCACAGCCACCCCACCAGGGCCCTGTATTCTCTCTGGGCTCAGGCTTGACACATGCTGTCTGCTCCCCTTTGAATGCCTTGCTGTATCCCAGGGGCATAGGCCCATGGACAAACCCCCCTAATCTCCAAAACAGAGTTCAAATACTATCTATTTTTATTGTTTCTCTCCAATCCCTCTGCATTAGATTCCTGTGGCTGCTATAACAAGTTACCTAAAGCTTCATAAATGTATCTTCTCCCAGTTCTGAGACCTGGAGTCTGACATCAAGATGTCAGCGGTGCCCTAGCCAATTTTGCTCCGGGGATAGAGCGTCAGCCTGTGGACCGAAGGGTCCAGGGTTCAATTCTGATCAAGGGCACATACCTCGGTTGCAGGCTCCTCCCTGGCCCAGGCCCTGGTAGGGGCATATGCAGGAGGCAACCAATCCATGTGTTTCTTTCACATTGATATTTCTCTCTGCCTTTCCTTCTCTCTTGCACTCTCTCTAGAATCAATGGAAAAATATCCTTGGGTGAGGATTAAAAAAAAAAAAAAAAAAAGATGTCAGCGGGACTGGGCTCCCTCCAGGGGCTTTAGGGTAGATTCTATTTCTTGCCTCATCCAGCTCCCGGTGGCTGTCACCACTCCTTGCCTTGCAGCCTGCATTATCTTTCTCTGGAGAAGCAAAACCAATATGCATATTATGTGATTATGGAGACTGGCAAATCCAAAATTGGCAGGAATGGGTCAACAGTCTGGAGACTCAGCAGTGGGGTCTGCTGGCTGTCTGCTGGCAGAATTCCATCTTGCTTGGGGAGATCAGTCTTTTGTTCCCTTCAGAATTCAAGTAATTAGGTGAGACCCACCCTCAGCGTGGGGGGCAATCTGCTTTACTCTAAGTGCACTGATTTAAATGTGAATCTCATCCCAAAAACACCCTCATAGAAATACCCGGAATAATGTGTGACCAATGTCTGAGTACATGGCCCAGCCAAGTGGACACATAAAACTGAACACCACCTGGCCACCCTGGTCCAATCTCTGCGTGCTTGGTCACACTGCCACCTCCACCTCTTCCATATGCATATCTTTTCCTCTATGCGTCTGTCTTATAAGAAGACATGTCATTGAATTCAGAGCCTCCATAGCCAATCCAGGATAAGCTCCTCCTTGCAAGACTCTTAATTATATCTGCAAATGCCCTATTTCTAAGTAGGTGACATTTACCCTATTGCCATATAAATAATGTTCACAGTCCAGAGATTACAATGTGGGTGTATTGCATTGGGGGGCCACCATTCACCTCACTCTATTTCCCTAACTAAAGGTAGTGTCTTTTCTTCTAACCTGTCCACACTGCCAGTGTCCATAGGTAACTTTTTGGGGTTTATACCACTTCACAGCCATTCAAAAACCAATATGAATGACGCTACTTCATGGCAAACACTGTGCCAACTGCTGGGGTCACAGAGAATACTAAAAATGGGCCTGGTTCTCAACAAGCTCTTCACCTGGGGAAAATGTATATGTAAAGAGATAATCCCAGATCCATTATGATATGTGTAACGTGCAAAATATGCCAGACAGACCCGGGGAGTTTAGTCAAAGTCTGTGCAGTTATCAGATTAAGTGGGACAGTTGATCAGATCAAGAAATGGGTTCAGCCGAAACTGGTTTGGCTCAGTGGATTGGGCATCGGCCTGTGGACTGAAGGGTCCCAGGTTTGATTCCAGTCAAGGGCATGTATTGGTTGCGGGCACATCCCCAGTAGGGGGTGTGCAGGAGGAGGCTGATCGATGTTTCTCTCTCATCGATGTTTCTAACTCTATCCCTCTCCCTTCCTCTCTGTAAAATATCAATAAAATATATTTAAAAAAAAAAGAAAAGAAATGGGTTCAGCCCTGTCACTGGCTGGAAACCGACACTCAGACTACAGCGGCTGATTGTCGGGCGCAGGACGAACACTGGAAAGTGGGGAAGAGGCAGAGAGTGACAGCAGAGGGGCTGGTATGAGGACGATTTGCGTGCCCATTGCTCTGCTCTTTAGTGACACTGTGGCCTTAAGTAGACTCCCTTTTCATATTGAGATTATCTCCTTATCTGCAAAACAGCAATAATGACATCATTAGGTGCTTTTGCATATTATTGATTATTACTTGTGTCCCTTTGGGCTGCTATAGTACAATACCATAGACTGGGGAACTTATAAACAACAGAAGTTTATTGCTTATAGTTGTGGAGGCTGAAGTCCAGGATCAAAGTGTCAGCATGGTCACCTTTTGGTGAGGACTTTCTTTCTGGACCACAGCTGGTGCCTTCTTGCTGTGTCCTCACAGGGTAGAAGGGGCCAGGAATCTTCCTGGAGCCTTTTAATAGGGCACTAATTTCATTCATGAGGGTTCCACCCTCATGATCCAAGCACCTCCCAAAGATCTACCACCTAATACTCTCATGCTTGGAGGTCAGAATTCAACATATGAATTTGGGAGAGGACACAAACATTCAAATCATAAAATTGCATAGTAACGGACCCAAAGGAGATTCTAAAAGGAGGCTTGGTAGCTTTACAATAACGATGTTATTGCTAGCTATCAGAAGAAGAAGGCCGCTCTTAGAAAAACAGACCCAGCTCAACCGGCATGGCTCAGAGGTTGAGCATTGACCTATGAACCAGGAGGTCACGGTTCAATTCTTGGTCAGGGCACAAGCCCCAGTTGTGGGCTCGATCTCCAGTGTGGGGTGTGCAGGAGGCAGCTGATCAATGAGTCTCTTTCATCATTGATGTTTCTATCTCTCTCTCCCTCTTCCTTCCTCTTTGAAATCAATAAAAATACTATAAAAAAATAAAAGAAAAGCAGACCCAGACATCGTAATAAAAGCACATACTGATAGTGAGCTCATTATGCACCAAGCATTGGCCTAGATGTTTTGCACAAAGCAATCTGGTTCATGCTTACAACCACCTTATGAGAGAGGTAGAAATGTTATCCCTGCTCTTCCCGCAGTAACTTACCTAAGATCATCAGTAATAAATAAATAGGTAAAATCAAACCCAGGCCATCGGACTGCAGAAAGTATGAACCACCCTGGCTCCCAATGGGAGAGGCCCTGACGCTCCAGCACATCGACTCTCTCCTCCAGCAAGAGCCTATGAATTCCTCTTTGTTGAGTGAATTCCTTGGAACTTAGAAATTCAACTGTGGAAGGTGCTATAGGACTTGGGTTCCAGCCTAACGCCATGGTTTGGAACACCTGGTTCCCTACGGGCTGCCTGGATCAGTGTCAGGGGCGGGTCTGCGTTTTCCCTTTCGACTCCTGCCAGAGCAGTGCTGACGCTCGGTGAAGCTAAAATGCAAACAGCCAGCCACAGTTTGGGCGTGTTTCCATCCTCCAGAGCTAGTTCCTGTTTTCAAAGCTTCACAGGTTGTTGAAACACAAACATCCTACCTAATAATTTTAGCTCTGCCAGAGCATCTCCCGTGGAAAACTGCCCGGAGCCAGGTGTCATTGGTGCATTGATATATTAAACATGTATGTCAGGTTACATGGGCCAGGAGCTGTGCGCGAGGAAACATTATAGACAGACCAGGCCCTTCCGCAAGAAGCTCAGAACAAGTGGGGGACACAGACATGGAAACAGAAAATGTGACCATAACATGTGTGAGTCTATATGAGGAACAGAAGGAGCCCAGAGGGGAGGATGGCCCGTCCTCCCTGAGGGGCCAAGAAAGATCCCATTGGCTTCCTGCTGGGTGACTCTTGAGGTGACATCTCCGTCACTCCTTGCAATGTCTGTGGAGGTGGCATGGAGCAAGGCTGGCCTCGGACTTGCTGAGCTGTGTGGCTTCTTCTCATGGCTCTGTTTGGAGAAACATGAGTGAACGTCTGCATTGGCTAATGTCTGGCTGGCTGCCCCCTTCGGCTCAAGTGAAATTTTGAAACGCATTCAGAGGGGTGGGTTATTCTTTCCAATTCTTTGATGTAACCACTGGAACGCTCCACGCGGTTCATTCATCTTTCTGTCTCTCCGGATGACTTTCACTGAAAGGGCCACTCTGTTGAAGTCACCACTTTGCTTTAAATAATATTTCTACTGTGTACGCGAGCTATTTATTTTTACAGTTCTGTGCTTTTGACCTAAAGCTTTTAACCTTGTGTGTGTGCCCTGAAATGACTTTATTGCAAAAGGGTTTGGCTTTGAAATCCAAATAATAAATAATATTCAGTCATAACAGAAGGAAAAGCAATGTTGGGACGGCCTGTTCCCTCCAGAAATGTAACGGCCAAAAGGAGAAAGCATGAGGGAGCTCGCGGTAGAGTGTCCGCGGGGATATACAGCACAAGATGCGAAACCCTGGAACAGAACAGAGGAGAACAGTGCCCAGGAAGGATGGGAACTATGCCAGGGACTTGGTTGGTGCATTAGGGTAGGAATCTCAGGAGAGCAAGCGCCAGAAAGAGGACAAACGTGAGGCTCCGAGGGGTAAAGTCCCTAATGCCACCCGGTGGGTGGGTAACAGGACTGGGAGCAGAGTGCCACTGTCCCACCGAAGCACTTGTTTGTTCCATTTGCCATGGAGCCTTCCATCAAAAGGCGTTCCCATCCTGCACCTGGTCAGAAGCTGTGTCTCTCAGGCATTTGATGAAGGAACACAGAGAATTACAAATGATGGCACAGAAAGGCCAGTGGAGTTCGTGTCTTTCATTCACACCCTGTCTGTTGACCCCAGGAATCCCTCCCATGTCCTTTTCCTGTACGCAGCCTGTGGATGGAAGCGTGTTTCCTTATGCTTAGCAATTGATGGTCTCCTGGCTGCCATGGCAAGCAATACTAGGAGTGGCAAGCCAGCAATCCTACTGTGCAAATACTAGAAAACCAGACCACAAACTCATCAAAGAATTGTAGAGGCAACCGAGATGTGAGGAGCTGAACACTTGGAGTGAAGGGACTCTCCTGAGCATGCCCTGCCTGCCACGTGTGCCCGTCCCCATCTAATCGTGCTACCCATCCCTGTTGTGGGAGGTGCAGTCCTCCCCTCTCTTAAGGTTTCATGCCACCTCCTGGCCTCTGCCCTTTCTGCATCCCCACTCTTGCAGGAAAGGGCCCGGCACCTTGTCATCCTCATCTGGAGGGGACAGAGCTTCATGTGGATGCTGGTGTCCCCTTCCCCAGTTCTCTATTCTGTGCTTCCCTGGAGCAAGGACCTAGGCAGGTGCTGAGGCCTCTGCTCCTGGCTCAGTCCAGGTGGCTGTAACAGAACATCACAGGCTGGTTGGCTTAAACAACAATATTCATTTCCGCCCCCTGCTGGAGGCGGGAAGTCCATGCACATTTGGTTTCTAGTGAGTCTTCCTGGCTCGCAAGTGGTGGCCTTCTCACTGTATCTTTGCATGGCCGTTCCCCTGTGCATGATGGAAGAAAAAGACTCTGGTCTTTCTCTCTCTTCTTATGCGGTCACCAGTCCTATTGGGTTAGGGCCCCACCCTTACGGTCTCCTTTAATCTTAATCACCTCCATAAAGACTGTGTCCAAATACTGTCACATTGGGGGTGGGGGTGCGCACTTTGAACATATAAATTTGTAGGAGGGGTGTACAATTCAGTCCATAAAGATACAGATGTAATAAATATATTCACTTAGCTTTTACCTCTCTCTTAATAATATTCTTCTAAGCCAGTCCTAGCATTTCTCCTTTATTTGCTCTAGGGACTGAATAAAAGAATGAAAAACTTTAGAGGTGCCTGGCCAGTATTGCTCAGTGGTTGAGCATCAATCAGTGAACCAGGAGGTCATGGTTTGATTCCTGGTCAGGGCACGTTCTTGAGTTGCAGGCTCAATTCACAGTAGGGGGTGTGCAGGAGGCAGCCATTCAATGATTCTCTTATCATTGATGTTTCTATTTTCCTCTGCTCCTCCCTCCCTCTCTAAAATCAATGAAAACATATTAAAAATAATTTTAGAGTCATCAAACTTTATCCCACTTAAGTAATGAAGTAGAATGATTTATAGAAAAAAGTATCTCTCAAGTTGTTAATACTTTTATTCATTTACTACTTTTATCCTATCTAATAAAAGAGTAATATGCAAATTGACCGTCACTCCTAGACACAAGATGGCCACCCCCATGTGGTCAAAGATGGCTGCCCCCATGTGGACACAAGATGGCTGCCACAAGATGGCTGGCAGGGGAGGGCAGTTGTGGGCAGTTCGGGGTGACCAGTCCAGTAGAGGAAGGCAGTTGGGGGTGACCAGGCTGGCAGAGGAGGGCAGTTGGGGGAGACCAGGCCAACGAGGGCAATTGGGAGGGACCCAGGCCTGCAGGGGAGGGCAGTTTGGGGGGACCAGGCCTGCAGGGGAGGGCAGTTGGGGGGGACCAGGCCAGCAGGGAGGGCAGTTAGGGATGACCGGGCCAGCAGGGAAGGACAGTTAGGGGTGACCAGACTGTCAGGGAAGGAAAGTTAGGGGTGACCAGGTGGCAGGGGAGGGCAGTTGGGGGAGACCAGGCCTGCAGGTGAGGACAGTTGGGGTGACCAGACTGGCAGGGGAGGGCAGTTGGGGGTGACCAGGCCGGCAGGGGAGGGCAGTTAGGGGCAATTGGGCCAGCCAGGGAGCAGTTAGGTGTCGATCAGGCTGGCAGGGGAGTGGTTAGGGGGTGATCAGGCCGGCAGGCAGAAGCGGTTAGGGGCAATCAGGCAGGCAGGCAGGTGAACGGTTGGAAGCCAGCAGGCTTGGATTGTGAGAGGGATGTCCGACCGCCCATTTAGGCCCCATCCCGGTGGGCAGTTGGACATCCCTCAAGGGATCCCAGATTGGAGATGGTACAGGCTGGGCTGAGGGATGCCCCCCTCCCCCATGCACGAATGTCATGCACCGGGCCTCTAGTTAATCAATAATTTGCTAAGCAGATGTTCAGCATGTGATGACTTACTATCACATTTAACTGATTTTCACAGTAAAAGTGGTAAAAATCGATGACAGTGGCATTTTTTATTGAGTTCCTCTCAGGTGTTAGGTACCTGTGCCGTGATAGGCTTTGTATCTGTTACATTTAATTATCAAAACGATCCTACAGGTTGATACTTGTTTTCTCATTTTGCGTATTGCAGACACAGAGCCTCAGACTTAGTACTAGGTGGTATGTCTGAATTCACACAGCAAGTGAAACAGCGACTGCCATGATGTGACCCTGGGTTTGGGGAACTCGCAAACTACTGTGCTCTCCACACCAGGAAGCCTCTAGAGCTCAGTGTGCAATAAGCTCTGGGGTTTATGGAATATCAACAGCGGCTGCAGGCCTCCACCAGTAGCTTACACCTGCCTGCGAGGCGCACACTTCCACCGTAGGAGCCGCTCGGCAGGGTCAGCCTCTTTGCTCAGCAGGGGAACTGAGGGCTGGAGAGCTGGGCTGCAGCCTGACTTTCTTGGACCCCATGCACTCTGGCCAGGGCCCTCTTCATCTGTAAGAAAATGTGAAATTTACTATTTTACCTTTACAAAGACAAACATTTTCATAAACTATGAATATATATATTTCATATAGATAGTACAGCAATTTTCAACCCTTTTCATTTCATAGCACACACAAATTAATTACTAAAATTCTGCGGCACATCAAAAAGTATGTTTTTGTTGATTTGACCAAATATAGGTATAATTTTGATTAATTTACACAAAAAAGATAATAATAGTAATTACCTACCCTTTTTGTTCCAACAAGTGACTTTTTAAAAAAATCAGGAGCCTATACTTATATATAAGGATATCTGGCACCAAGAATTAACCAATCAATGCAACCTTATGCAGTGTGACCAATAAGATGCAGTTCTATTACATGACCTATATGTTTGTGGTTTAAGACAGGCCATTCATACTGGATGGCCATTATTATTATGTTGGCTGTTATCATTTTTTTATTTGACAATCGAAGGGCAAGGAGCTTAGCGCCCCTGACTAAATACCCAGGTATTGCATGTTTTAAAAATTCTAGAGGTACACCTATTGATAATAATATAGTATATAGTATTCATGTACATATATATATAAAGTATATATATATATATTATTTTTATAAATTATAGTTAGTTATATATAATTGTGTATTATATATATAGAGAGAGAAAGATTGTATATACCAGTATATACTGAGATTTATGGTAAGGAATTAGCTCCCAAGGTTACGGAGGCTGAGAAGGTCCAAGATCGGCCCTGTGCAGTTGGAGGCCAGGGCAGCTGGTGCAGTTCAGAGGCTTGTGCCCACGTCTGCAGGCCTGAGAGCCTGGAGCCCGAGGGCAGGAGAAGGTCAATGTCCCGTCAGGTAGAAAGCAACCTGCTGCCTCCTTTTTGTCCTGTTCAGGCCCCAGCAGATTAGCTGATGCCTCCAGCCCTGAGGAGGGCAGACTGCCTTACTCAGTCCTCCAATTAAATGCTAATGAAATGCTCATCTTCAGAAACTCCCTCCCGGACACACCCGGAAATAATGTCCAACCCCATACCTGTGCATCCTAGTCAAGTTGACACATAAAATTAATCATCACAAGTATTGTTATCCATTTATATTGGGGATACCATAGATGCTTAGCAAACCAGACAGGCCCATTCTTTATATTTATATATATCTTAATATATATAAATATATACGTGTGTGTTTATATTATTTTACACATAGTTATTAAAGTGCCAAAAACTAGTAGAATAATTTTTCACTCTGTGAATCTGAATTGGTTCTTTAAAAAAATGGTAGAAAAGTACAGGAGGAGGAAGAAAAAGAACAAGGACAGGGGGCCAGAAGTTCAGCCGCAGAGACACAGATCTGAGCGTGGCTGGGGGTACAGTCCCCTTGGTGGGGGGGCGTCTCCTGCTTCCCTCACATCCTTCCTCTTTAAAGCAGTTCATTACAACCATCTGCCGGCCACTCCCGCTGAGCTGACAGTCCCCGTTACTGTCATTGTCTGAATGTGTAAGGACATTACGGGTGGAAGGTGGTTGGTGGGAAAAATAAAAAGGCTTCACAAAGAATGAAGGGCGCTTTGTAATCACCGGTGTCCCCCCGGAAGTGAAAAATCATCATATCCAATCCCTCTAATGCAAGGGTGTCGATTCCTACAAATGGCTGCCACATGTTCCAGGAGCCCAAGGTGGCATTTCTGCTGTAAGTATGTAACCAGTAAGTCCAGACGATTCTACCTGCCTCTCCACACTCCCTGCGGGCAGCTGGCTCCTGACCCACCTGGGCCAGCAGGGGGAGACACCTTGGCCTTGGTGGGAAAGGCACCTCTAAGGGGGGCTGCCCGCGCCCCTCCTCTGCTCCCTTTAAATGCCAGGCACAAATGTCACCTCGCTGTGTGGCATGTCATCCTTTCATTCCTTGTCGCACATGTGTGGGGTCCTTTTTCACCAGGGATGACCGGAAACAAATGTCCAGTCAAAATCCAGCGAGGCAAACAGATTCCAAATCACAAATGGCCTCAACTGTTTGAGCAGCTGTCTCAGTAAAATTCCTCCCCCCTAACAGCAAAAGACAGCTTCCTTCTGTCCCCAATCTTTTCACTATGACTTCCCCCCCACCCCCCACTTCTGGATCAGGTCACCCTGCAGCCCACGACCTCCTGGCCACCCCTCCCGCCCACCCTCTGGTGCATGCCCCTTTCTTCTGTGGAGAAGCTCAGGAAGGGCTGTTTTTCAAAAGGCCTGGTGTCCCCCCTGGAAGCTCCTGCCCGCCTCCCTGGTCAACAAAAACCTCCTTGTGAGAGAATCAAGGAAACAGCAGCTGGACAGCTGACTCTGAAAAGGGAACTTTGATTAGAGTTCAAGGTGGGTTCCAAAGTCGTCCCTCTCACTGGTCATCTTGGGTGTCTTTGCGGTCAGGATTCCCTGGAGTTGTGCAGGGCACGACCTGTGCCGCCACTTGCCCTGGCTGAGTTATGGTGCCACATCCATGGAATGGGGTGACACTGCCTTGCTCACGTAATGTTGGTGAAAAATACACCTCGTGTGACCATGACCTAGTCATAGAAAAGCAAAGGATGCTGCTAAGGTCACTGCCAAGTGTGTTAAAAATGTTCATGAACACTGAAATGAAATGCATCCCTTTCCTCTGTGTTTTATAAAGACACGAACATGTCCTATGGCACAAAAGTGCAAAGACATCTTCCAGGCCACTGTCCTGCTAATTGTTTGTCCAAAACCAGTCACTTAGTAAAGGAACCTAATGACTTTCTGAGCAACTTGCTTCCATGTTTATTTTGTTCATAATTAAATGATTCTGGAGGTCTACTCTGAACATCTCTTTCTACCACCCAAGGCTTGGTTCAGGTGATAAGAAACAGGACTTTGCTGAATTTCAGGGAAGGGGGACTTGCAGGAGGCATAGTTTGTCCCCTCTGAACATACTCAGCAAAACTGCCTTCTTTGCAACAATTTTTTAAGTTTGCAATCGACATGAACACATCTAAGCCCATGATGACAAAGCACTGGAAGAACCAGGGTGCGTTATGTGATTGCCACACTGAGTGTCAGATTCTGACATACACAGGGACGCCCATCACGCAGCAGCACTGGGGGTCTGCGCTCGCACCCACCACAGCCTCCCAGCCCTGCCGTTAGAACAGGCTGGGTCTCTGCCACTGGCCTTCCCCCATGAGCACCATTCACGGTGGCTGTGATTGGGACACATTAAAATGCTCCTCCCTTCTTGCCCTTCCAGGAAGCAGCTCAATCTGCTTTGCAAACACAGTTTAGTTTCCCTAGTGGGCTCACCCTTCATCTGTCCTGACTTGTCTCTTCCTACCATAACCTCAGGATGCTGTCTTCTGGACTCATGTCTTCTCTCTGCCACCACCCCCCTGGGTGCGAGTCAGCACATTTCCTGCACAGCCTAGAACGAGCTCTAAAAAAGTTCCTATTCGCGTGAAATAACAAGTGGCCTGAGAGCAAAGGAGAATGCCTCCAAAAGTCCGCTGTCACCTCCACCGTACACTATTGGTCACACAGTCAGCTAGGGGTCAAGGCTAAGGAGACTGGATAGAGTATGAATACTAGGAGGTGAGGTCTCCTGGGGACACGTGGAGGCTGGCCAATACACATATTCTAATTGATCTAAAATAATTCTTCAGAAGTGCAAATAGTTCTGAATGTTATCCTTTCTTGTATATCATATACTAGAGGCCATTGCAGGCAGATTCCTGCAATAGGGCTTCCTGTGGCAGTCTGCTTCCCTCCCTTCTCCCCCGCCCCACCTACTTCCCTCCCTTCTCCCCCACCCCACCTGCTTCCCTCCCTTCTCCCCCACCCCGCCTGCTTCCCTCCCCTCTCCGCAGCCCCGCTTGCTTGCTTCTCTGCAACTTCGCTCCCTTCTGCAACGCTTGGCTTCCTTCTTCTACGCTGTCTTCAGTCTTCGCTCTGCTCCTGGATATGCAAATTAACCTCCATCTTGGTTGGATTAATTTGCATACTTGCTCCTGATTGGCTGGTGGACGTGGCTTGTGGGTATAGTGGAGTGATGGTTAATTTGCATATTACTCTTTTATTATATAGGATTATTCAAATGCATAGTTATGTTAATATATATTGGGAATATAAACACATTTTAAGGAAAACCTTGTACCTTTCCAATTCTTATTCTAACAGAAAGAAATATATATAGAGAGAGAGAGGGAGAGAGAGAGAGTCCCCCAGCCTTCCTGTGAGTTTGTTACCTAGATTCAGTAAAGGATCTGATGTTTCTTACAGACACTCTCTTTGCTTTTCACTAAAAGTGTGATCCCTTCAGAAAAACGTATTTTCAAATGATCCCTTTAAGGCTGGAATATGTTTACACTTCCGGAGAAGATTCTGGAGGAAGGCGATTATGGAAGGGTGGTGGGAGAGAAGACCGGGATAGGGCCCAGGACCCTTTAAGCAGATCAGTTTTTGGGAAATGTCCATGTGGATGTTAGG
The DNA here is from genome assembly GCF_963455305.1 of Plecotus auritus. NCBI lineage: Eukaryota > Metazoa > Chordata > Mammalia > Chiroptera > Vespertilionidae > Plecotus > Plecotus auritus. The sequence continues at coordinate 172,232,546 of NC_137782.1, forward strand.
ATCTGAACATCCACAAGGACATTGATGAGTGAAAGCTATCCTTGCCCCGATGTCCTGGGAAGGAGTCAGGGGTACACACACCCCAGTTTGAATAGCACGGCTTCGCATCACTCAGTGCAATCCTGAGTACAGTGTGGGGCTTAGGTCAGATGTGCTCATGAGCCCTTTCAGAGGAGTCTAACGCCCAGAGCAGTGCCCACCGCTGCCTGTTACAGAAGGCTTTCTCATCCCTCATGCTGGGCCCGGTTCTGTGCCTTCCTGACTCCAGGGCTCTGTCCAGCGTTGGCTCAGAACAGGCCATTGATGGGAACCAAGTGGCATGACACTGACGCCCCTTTCTCCACCCTCCCCTACATCCCCATGCCCTCCCCTATACCCCCATGTTCCCCCATAGGTCCCCATATTCTTCCATACATCCATGGCTGACATCACTGATTCATTCTGACACATTTTTCCAACTGAGCTAACTGTGGCCTCAGCTCACTCTTCGGGGACAATGGAAGGGACAATTCCTGAGCTTCAGTGTCCTCCTCTGTAAAGTGAGACCTGGTTAGAGTCTATGGGAGCTCCTGTTTCTGCCCTCCCCCCGCTGCAGATTCCCTTTTATCCCATACCACAGTGACAATCCCCAATGTCATTTATCCGTGGGACTGTCGTCAGTGATTTCAATGCTTTGAGTCAGCATCATATCAATATTGCCCATGATACATGAGAAGCACTCCCTAGGCTAGGGCGGAACCCATAGGAGGCAAGCCATGAATAGTGAAGGAGCCCGTTACTGAAGGTGACTAGGGGGCACAGAGCAGGAGACAGCACTGGGTGAGGCTGAGGCCCTGGGTGGACGGTGAATCATGCAAACACTGCTTCTTGCCAGCAATGTCCCAGTCATCAGCAGAAGACACATCCAAGCAGCGATCCGACTCCCGTGACCCAGTCCTTCTCGAAATATCAGCCAGGCCACTTCCTCAAGTCGCATGGGACAGGCCCTGGGACTGGGCTCGGCTCACAGCCTTAGGAATGCAGGCCCTCGTCTTCCCAGGGACGCTCAAACGCATGCCCCATGGCTAACATCCTCTGGGGAGCAGCTCTGGGAGCAACCTCAGGCCATAGAGGAAGGAAGGAGGCTCAGGGAAGGCCATGACCCCCAGTTATTTTAAGCCCAAGTACTCTCAGTTCAGGCAGAGGTCACGCCTCTTTCTGGGAGGAGAAGAGCCTGGAACCTGGGGTGGGCTTGCTGGAAAGAATGCCTCTTGAGGTTTGGGGAAGGTGGCCTTCCCTCTCACCTAGACTCCAGATATGACCTAGAATGAGTTTGTTTCCTTTCCTAAGCCTTGACTTTGAACTTGCAACAGGCACACTTCACGCCCCCTTCATCTAACACTGATCAGTACCTGCCGATCTCCTAGCTAATACAAGGCCCTCGCAGCATTTTAACCACATTTACTTCTCTGAACAATTGTAAATTATTATACATTTTGAATTTTAATTCTACCCTCTTCAACCAAGCACACCTATTGTTAGCCTTATATGCAATCACCTCGTCCTTTACGGCTTTCTTGGGTCTTCCTTATTCCATGGGCAAACTATGGCCCACGGGCCGGATCCGGCCCGTTCGGCTGTTCTATCTGGCCCGCGGAGCCAAAAGAGCGGAGGGTTCTCTTGCGCTCCCCTCCGCTCCTTTACTTTGAATTTATATTAGTTCACACAAACACTCCATCCATGCTTTTGTTCCGGCCCTCCGGTCCAGTTTAAGAACCCATTGTGGCCCTCAAGTCAAAAAGTTTGCCCACCCCTGAGATCTTCCCTTTAGTAACAAGTTGCGTGAAATCAATTCCGTAGAATTTCTATTATGGAGGAACTGGTTGCAAACTTTTTTAATATTTGTTTTATGCAAATATTATTTTTATCTTTGTTTCTGATATATTTTCACTGGGGGTAGTCCTTTCTAATGACACGTTTTTTGTGGTTGTTGTTTTCTCGGTATGCTTTGAGGCCAATCTGACTTTTTTCTCACTGAGTTAAGATTATATTTTAGTTTTATGTTTGTTTTTGTGTTCCACTATGATGTGTCTAGCTGTGAATTCCTTTGTGTTTTATTTAAGATATACTTGGCTTCCATCTGAGGGCTGATATTTCCCATTGGTCCTGGGAATTGCTCAGTCAATTGCTCTTCAAATAGTGTCTTTTCTCCATTCTCGCTATCTTTCTGGAATTCTAACCAAACATGTGTTCATCCCTCTTACTCTATGTTTCTTTTCTCTCCTCCATATTTTGCACATTTTTAACTTCATGTTTCATTTCGTGAAACTTCTGATCATTCAATTTATTTGTACTTGCTATGGCAAATCTTCATTTAACTTTGAAATTATGCTGATTGTATTTTTCATTTTAAAGTATTATAATTGGCTCTTTTATAAAGCAGTGCTGTTACTTTTTATAGTTTCTTCTTCCTATTTCAAAGCTCATCTGTTGCCTTTTTAGTAGAGTAATCATAGTTGCTACCATTTGCTGTGTCTAATAAGGCTAATATTTGATGTCTTTACAAGATAAAAAACACCCAAACGGTTTTTCCGTCCAAGCAAGCATCTTTAATTCATCCCTAATTATCAGCAATAACAGGTGGGGGTGCGGTGGGGGTGAGTTGGCTTCAACCAAATCTTCTACCCACCTCTGATGCAGGGGATTAATCTAGCAAAGTAGCTCCTTTGAAGTTAACCAAAAATTACACTGGCTAAATGTCAAGGGAGACAAAAGTTGGAATGAACGAATGTGTGTACTTAAGAATGGGAGAGACAAAAACCACCTTCTAACAAACAAAAAAAAAACACCCGAGTACTAATCCGAAATGGAAATCTCTTAATTGCAAGGCAGAAAGCTTTTAAAAGTAGGTTATTATTCGTCAAACATTCAGCAAGGGTTAGTCGCTTCAGAAAGCCTCTACAAAGAAACACATGTTTAGACAGACAAACATTATACTGCGACCTCACACAAGGGGTTGAACCTTACACAGGGGGTCGTGCATGTTCAGAAAAAAGTACTCGTCTGTCCTAAAGTAGGGAGTCTCTCCCACTTATGAACAACCAAACTAAGGTTCAACTAATTGCGATGATTCGCACAGGTTTAAGAAGTGAGCGCCTGGCAGGTCGGAGCTCAGAACTCAGCTCTGTGAAAGCAACGCTTACTGTTTACTCTTCCAAAGGGAAAGCCATCAGTCAGCCCAGAAGGAGAGGCAGGACATGGTGAAGCTAAATGCTGATTCACGCCAGGATGGAGAGACTGGGAGAGAAGAGTCAGGTTGCATCACGTAGACGTCCTTGTTTGGGAAAGTCTTCGCTTTGTCTCCAAGGACAGTGTCGTTGCTCCTGCCTCTGGCTGCCTGCACAAGCCTCAGCAGGCTCCGTGGCCGCCCCCCTCCCTCCTACTGGGATTGGAAGAAAGCTCTACATGAAGAAGCTTCTGAATGAGAAAACATCAAAGATTTTGACACGTTCACCTGCTCCCTCCTAAGGATGAATGTTTCAAAATGAACCACAGAGCTTTCTGACCCTCTAAGCCACTTCAACCTAAATTTTATAAACATGCAATTTCAGCCCTAGCTGTTTGTTCAGTGGTTAGAGCGTCAGCTGGTGAGGTGAAGGGTTGCAGGTTTGATTGTGATCAAGGGCACGTACCTGGGTTGCAGGCTCAGTCCCTGGCCCCGGTCAGGGCACATGCACGAGGCAACCAATCCATGTGTCTCTCTCTCACATCGATGTTTCTCTCTGTGTCTCTCCTCCCTTTCACTCTCTCTAAAAATCAATGGAAGAAATACCCTTGGGTGAGGATTAACAAACAAACAAACAAAAACATGCAACTTCAGAATTATAAAATGCAAGGCATGACCCTTGTGGAAGGACAGAGAGTCAGCTACATTGGGACTCTTTGTTGTCCATCTAAACATGCGTTTCTTTGTAGAGGGGTCAGACATATTCAGCTCAAGATCAAAACGTTCATGACTTCTATATTTTTTCAGTCCTTCACGTTATTTTTGAAGCTTTCAGAAGTTACACCAATCTTCAGCCAAACCTTCTAGCAAAGGAATGTCCCACCTGGGCCAGGTGATTCCTACTGTCCCTTGTAGCTGAAGGTCAGGACTTAGAACCGCAAGCAGAGGGCCTCGCTCTCTGCCTTCCTGTCTTCCACTGAATCACTGTGGAACGTGGCTTCTGCTCCCTTGTTTGTCAACTGGACGCTGAATGAACTACTTGATTTCCCAGGTTGCTTGCTTTGTGGTTACATGAGCTTGATGTTGTTTCCCATAATACATAGGTGACTGTGTCTTTGGAACCAGGCTTTGCGGTAAGCAAAGATAAAACAGAAATTAATGATGCTCTCTCCCTGCCCTAGAGGAACTTGAATACAAGAGGTGAAGGCTGATCTGAAAACATAATGTCATAGAGTAAAGGCAGGTAATAGAAACAAACACAATTTGTTTGTATGCTCCCATTTTGAATGTTCTTGTCTGTGATGTAAATGTCACACGAATCCCTCAGAAAGCTCATTGGAGGCCAGAGCGGGCTCTTTCAACATAGCCCAGTCACCAAACGGAAAGTCCGCCTTTCAAGGCACTGCTTGCATGGGGCTAAGGCAGTGGTTCTCAACCTTTCCAATGCTGCGACTCTTTAATACAGTTCTTCATGTGGTGGTGACCCCCAACCATAACATTATTTTCGTTGCTACTTCCTAACTGTAATTTTGCTACTGTTAATGAATCATAATGTAAATATCTGTATTTTCCAATGGTCTTAGGCGCTACAGCAGCGGTTCGACCCACAGGTTGAGAACCGCTAGCAGGGTCGCCTAGGACCACTGGAAAACACAGATATTTACATTATGATTTATTAACAGTAGCAAAATTACAGTTATCAAGTAGCAACAAAAATAATGTTGTGGTTGGGGGTCACCACCACATGAGGAGCTGTGTTAAAGGGTCGTGGCATCAGGAAGGTTGAGAACCACTGGGCTAAGGCCTGCCAGCTGCGGGCAGCGCATGAGTTTCCGACCGGAACAGGATGCTGCGAGTACTTTGCACACAATGCCTTGAAGACCCTAGGGCAGTGATGGCTCCCCATCGAGAAACTTCTGTAAACCTTGCAGCTGCTCAAGGCCTATGGCGCCAGCAGCACTTACTGGTTAATGCAGAGGAGATGCTTACAGACACCCCTTGTCTGGGAAGGTGACCCCACGCCCAGTGACTGAACCGACCGCACAGCCAGAGCGTGGCTTTGCCGGGGACATGCAACACCGAGCGTCGCCCCCTGGCTGGATCTAGGGTGAGGACCTACGTCAGTCTTGGCTGTTTGTAATTCAAGTCCAAGTGAAATCCAGTAGAGAAACATGCCATCGCTAGAATGGGCCCATGACGTCATTTGGCCCATTCACAGGGGAACCGAGGCCCTGGGACAAGGTGTGACATCTAAAGTCACCAGCGAGGAAGGGCAGAGCCCACGCTAGACCTCCTGCTGGCCACCCAAATCTGAGTGCTGTCCGAAACGCACCCCCGACAGCTTCGAGAGTGACCGGCATCCGGGCGTTTCCCGGGATGGCCTGTTCTCAAGCAGCAGCTGTGAGCTGAAGCCTCCCTCCACTCTTCCTTTTCCTGCCTCCCAGCTCGGCCTCAAAGCCAGTGTGACTCTGCATGACGCTGCCCTGGGTCGTGTCCTGTTTATTACGGATTCTGGCATTAATTTTTATGTTTTTAAATATTGCATTAGATATTACGGATCATGGTTATCGAGGGGGTTGGGTGGCCCCTTCCACGCTGTCTCATGAAGGACTGCCTCTGCCCCCTCCCAGTCCCGGCCCTGTCGCTGTGTCCAGGACATCTTGTAAGGAAATAGGGAACAGGCGGCAGCCTGCTCTGGGGGGGGCACAGGGTCCGAGGTGGACACCGCACGGGAGGGCTGGTAGGCATCTGAAGAGGAGGGGGAGATGCTCAGGGCTGGTCCTCTAGAACCACAAGTACAGAGAAGGGGTGTGTGAAGATGAGCCACTCCAGTCACAGGCCACCATCAGGAAATCTCTAACCACCACTCTCAAACCGGCTCTGGCCGCCTGGAAAGCTGCCTCCAGGTGCAGAGGTAGGGGGCGCAACCCTGTAAGAAAGTGGGGATGGACTTCACCAGCCATGCCTGCTGCACAAGGGCTCTGAAGCTTGGCTGTTGGTCTGGAAATCCCTGGCCTTGATGATGAAGCCGACGACAGTGTCTAGGGTAGGGGTAGGAACGTATAAGGCCCGAGAAATCATTTGACCTGGCCCTGCCAAGGTATTAGGGGTGGGTTAGTTAAATGATTGACCCAATAGAGCAGGCTCATTTTTAAGCTGATAATTTTGTATGGCCCTTGAATGGATGATGTTATAAATATCCAAATGGCCTTTGGCAGCAAAAAGGTTCCCCACCCCTGGTCTAGAGGAAGGCGCACTGGGCACCGGCCAGGCCGAGGAAGGCACTCATGCATGGGCAGTTGTGGGCAAGCGGACAGGAGGGATGCCATACTGGTCACAGGTCGACCTGGACTGGCCTGAGCTGGAGTCAGACCCACGGACTCGCTCCTGCCTCCATCGCTTCCTAGCTGGGGTGGGATCTAGTCATCGCACTGCCTGCCTTTTTCTGCTCATGGATGTGCACTTCTCGAAGGCTTTCTCCACTTCCTGTTACCAGCCTGGAGCTGAGGGGATGCTCAATGTGTGGGAACAAAGGAAGGAAAGAAATGAGTTCAGCCAGATGGGCAACCATTTTCCAGAAAAGACCAGAAAGTGAGGATGTTTGTTCTGAAGGCCATGGGGTACTTCTGACACGTGCCCACCTTGGCCCCTGGCACAGTCACGGCCAAGGGCTCTAAGTGAATGAATGGGGGCAGCTGGATTACAGCACTTTATCCCTGGTCCTTGAAGTTGGAATTTTGTAAAATGTCCATTTTTCACAAAATATAATTTTTTTAGATTTTATTCAGCCACTTAAGGTATTTATTTTTTAAATCTTAGCTCCTGGGCCAGTTTGCCAATCCCTGGGTTTAACCAACACATCGTGTATGTTCCATTCCCATCAAAAGCTATTCTTCTGTTTCAGCCTGAATTCAAGCTAAATGCCAATTTTGCCGGAAAAATGGTCAGTTTAATAAAATAAGAAGCTCTGAAAAGATACATAATTATGAAACAAACGGTGTTCATGTACTAAAGGCATTGCAAGCATCAGGATACAAAGACTAGGAGGAGAGATGTTCGTGAAAGCTACCGTAGTTTTGCTGGGTCATTCGGTCATATTGTGGCATTTTCTGTTTATTTTTTGAGTAGATTAATTTTGGGGGGGTTGTTTGTTTTTATTATTGCTATTGTTTATTTTGGTTTGTGGGGTTGTTGTTTTTTTTTGTTTGTTTGTTTGTTTTTTTGCAAAGATGCCATGTCAGAGCTAAGAAATTTTATTAATTAATGTTTTTCTATAGCAATGAATATACTAGTTTATGACACAGGGCTTTGCAGTTTATTGGGTATTTTATCATGTAACCCTTCTAGCAGTGCAGTGCAGTAGACAGAGCCGGTGTTATTGACAGGGTAGCTAAGCTGTGGATGGAGACAGGAGAGGCCGAAGTCCTTGATAAAACTCATGGCTAGCACCCCGCTGCGTTGTAGTCAGTCCCCAGCCCGAAGTTCGGTTGGGTGCCACTTCCCCTCTGTCACTCTGCCTCCTGCTGTGACAGTACCCTAGAATGGGTACCAGGGGAGATAGAGAGGTGAGTTGGTCATGAGGAGGAGAGAGAGACACAAACAGTTACAGAGCAAAGTAAAAGGTTCAGTGGCTGGCAGCACAGCCAGCCCCGGGGCCTAAAGAGAGTTGGCCTCATGATTATGAAGGGGCACCCCCTGGGGATGGACGCTGATGGCCCTCGACCACAGGTGTCTGTAGTGCTGATGTGATAAACACCACGCTGTGCAAGACAGTAGACTCTGAGCTCCCAGGTGGAGGAGCTCCTAACTTTTCCTAGAACTTTCCAAGCCCCTCCCCATCCCACCCAACTGAGGAGGCCAGCCAGTAGACAGGTGATGCCTACCTGTGCTGAGCAATGCCTCACGTGATGCTGACACGGGACAGGAAACGCTGTCCCCCAGCAGCCAGGCGTGGGGCGGCCGTCCTCCAGGTGTGTGTGTGTCTAACAGAGCTGGGGGAGGTCTGATGGAGCGCTGCCGTGGTAATGTCAATGTTTAGTTCGCGTGTTCCTTCCCTGGTGCTCTGAACCCTGTGACACGAGAGAGCTGACGGCATCACTGTCTGGACTCACATGGGCCTAGAGGGGGTTATTCACTGCCTCCTCCTATATGACCCTGCAACCTCTAATTGTTATAAACTAGCATCATGTCCTATTAAATATTTATTGTGCCAGCTCATCTGTGTCTCTAAACAGTAAGCAAGGGAGCCCAGCGTTAGAATTCTTGTCATGCCACTCAGAGGTTGTAACATGTCTCTGGCTTTAAAGCCCTGTTCTGTCAGGATACAGAGTCTGAATTTCACGGTGAGAAAAAAAAAAGCTTTAATCAGAAGTTGCATTGATTGGAGGATTCACTGGGGGAAGCAAGGATGTCAGCTCTCTGAACGTGGCTAGGAATTCCATCCATGCATTTCAATACCACATATTAAGTAGATAGGCATCTTGATGAACCAATAATAGCTGTATCAATAGGAATAACAGAGACTTTGGTGGCCCTACTCTGTGTCAGGAACAATGCTTGGTTTGTTACACACCTTCACTCCAACCCTCACAGTGAGTCTGTTGCATAGCCCGCATTGTAAAGGGTTTACGTGCAGGGACTCTGAAACCAGGTGCCTGTTGGAATCCTGGAAAAGGGGGTACTAATAATACCGTAACAGTAGTTTACTTGTTGTGGCAGTGGAATGATGTCGCCTCTCCACCTAGACCCGATCCAAAAATGATATGTTCACATCAAATCCCAGGAACCCGTGACTGTGACCTTATTTAGGAAAAGTATCTTTGCCACTGTGATTAAGTTAAGGATCTTGAGATGAAATTTTCCTAGATTTTTGGGCTGAGCTAATCCAATGACAAGTATCCTCATAAGAGGAAGACAGAGGGAGATCTGAGACAGACAGAAGGATTACACAGAGGAGGACACGATGCAACTACAGAGGCAGAGATTGGTGTGAGGTAGCCCCAGGATCCCAAGTCAAGGAATGGATTCTCTCAAAGCCTCTAGGAGTGCGGCTCTCTGAGAACTTGACTTAGACTTGGGAGCTCCAGAACTATGAGAGAATCAAGTACCATTGTTGTAAGCCACCCAGTGTTTGCTAATGTTGCTATAGCCCTAGGAAACGAATACACTCACTATCACTGTGACTATTAAATGAGTGACTATATACAGTATAAAGCACTTAGAACAGAAACTGACATAGAGTAAGTGTTCAATAAAATTCAGCTCTTGTTTAATATCATCCCCATGTTCATGATGAGAAAACAGGCATTCATACTGAGAGTTTTCACAAGTGGGAAATGGTGAAAGATATTTCAACCTGGTTGATATGATTGTAAACCCAGGTCGGGAGGGTTCTCACATTTATGTTTCCAGTTCAACTTCCTGATGAAAATGGCCTGCCCCTTGAAGTAACTAGAGACTTTTGACTTTCCAGCACCCAGAGTGGAGGGGTTTTGAACACCAAGAATATTTAGTTGAGACTCCCTCCCGATAAATTATACTTACTACTGGGGGAAGTACTAAGTCAGAGGGAATGAAATGTCTTCATCAAGTCCAGTTGATCTTGGACTTCCAGCCTCCAGAATTGAGAAAATAAATCTCTGTTGTTTAAAGTACCAAGTCTGTGGTTTTTATTATGACAAACCCAGCTCATTGATATGGTTTCCAAGCTCACTGACATGGCTGTGGGCAGTTCTCAAGTCCTAGCCAGTGGTTCGCTGAAGACACTAGTTCTTCATCAGGTGAGCCTTTCCATGGGGAAACTCAATACATGGAATCTGCCTCCCTCAGAGTGTCCATATGTGCATGCGTAAGAGAAGGAGAGGGAGAGGGAGAGAAAAATAGAGAGATGAAGATAGAGATGGAGCAAGAGAGAGAAAGGAGAGAGAGAGAGAGAGAGAGAGAGAGAGAGAGAGAGAGAGAGAGAGAGAAGCCAGAGTCTTTTCATAGCCTAGTATCAGACGTGGCATCCCCTTTCTTTGCAGTATTCAGTTCATTCGAAGTGAGTCACCAGGTTCAGCCGGCACTCAAGGGGAAAGGATCACAAGAGTGCAGGTACTGGGAGGCAGGGGTCACTGGGAGCTACATTACAGGCTCTCCACCACACCACCATTCCCCACAGAGAGGACAAAATACACTTTTAAACATGTCAGCCATGTAACTCTCAAGTTGAAACTGGGTCGTGATTTTCCATGGCCCTCCAAGGAAACCCAAGCTTCCTGCTGTGGCTTTAGGATTGGACTTCCCCTTCCCTCTTTCTCTTACAAACCCCTCTCCATTATATCACCTCTCATTTTTCTTTATCAAGCACATTCAACTCTTTCACAACTCAGGGAATTTGTCCTTGCTTCTTCTGCTGCTGGGGAAGATCACCCCCCAAAGGTCCCCCACAGTTCGCTCTTTCCTATAGTCAGACCTTAATATCGCCTCCTGGGAGTGATGTTCACTGATATCTCAATGTCATTGCCTCTACTTCTCTCCCCCAAAGCACTTCATAGCACATTCCCTAATTGTATTATCTTCATCATGTGTGCATGTTTAGTTGTCTGTTGTTAGGCACTTTCACTGAAATGTGGTCAGCCATGGTACCAGAAATAGAACCAAATCCAGACTAGTCATTCATCAGATGTGCGTCAATATTATGTGAAGAAGCTGGGCTGATTTAGAAGGGCCGACTGTCATGCTTGAGTATCAATATATGTTCTTAGAAGGCAATTTCTGAACAGGACAATGATATGTTTAAAAGAAAAATCTAAAGGGATCTAGAAGCAGGTGGAAGAGTGACCAGTGGGCAGAGCCTGGTGAGAGCTGAACAGAGAAGGCCAGAAGCCCATGCAGGCCAGTGGCTCTGGGCAGGATCGGCCTGTGAACTCTTGATAAAATATATTTCATGGGAATGTTTGTGCCCTAGGACCCCTGGCAGGAACCCAAATAAATCTCCACTTTCCATTTTGACCGTCACAGGTTCATGCAGTTCTATTTCTAGCCAATTCGGACTTTCTTTCAAAAGAGAATGCCTATGCAGATATTGCCATAAAAATAGAAGGGACTCTGGCCAGAAGGCGTAAATCACCTTCATCCCTTTGATGTAAGGCTTTTTTTATGTCCCCATGATTCCCCTGTGTGTGATGCATGCTGTTTGCACATTTCAATTCCCAGCAAAGTTTATCGCGCCTCTTCATTATGTAGTGAGTCATCAATAGTGTCCTTCTATAAACACATCAGCGAAACAGGAAAAAAAAGTTTGAATCAGTATTCAACCCCTGGCCCTGCCTCTCGCTCCGCATTGTTTTCTATTCTTCTAAAGAGAAAGGGGCGTGGAAACAAAGAGACAGAGGAGACTGGTTTGGATACTCTCTTTCTTTGGAGTTGGCCTTTGGCACTGGAGAGAAACACGTTGTCCTGGCATGGCATTCGGAACAGGAAATTTAAGCTACATAGCTGTGGTTTCTCAACCTAGAATTGGGCCAACCTTTCCTTCCTTTTGGTGGCTTAGATCATGTATTGTTAGAGCTAGAGAGAAACCCACGCCAGCCTCAGTTTCCTGATCTGAATAAGGAAGTGGTTAAATTAGATAAGCTTTAAGAAACCAAGATCTTAAAAACCTGTGATTCTAAGAGTGTGTGTGTGTGTGTGTGTGTGTGAATGCGCGCACATGCACACACACACACACAATAAGCAAGATTCTGCTTGGGGACCCTTGTGCATTGGATACACTCAATAAACATTTGTTGATTTGATGTTTGATCTTATCTAATCCAATATCATCTGCTTTCCATTTTCAAAAGGATGTGGGATGTTCAGCTTCTTACTCTTGATAATTATTTCAATTCCTGCTTTTCATGCACAAAATGCTATGCCCGCAGAGAGGAAGGATGTGCACGTTTAGTAGGGGCAGTGAAAAGGGAGTGTTCACAGGAGAGGTGATATTTGGATCCTGAGGCATAAGTAGAAGTTTGCCAAACAAAAAGAGATGGGGAAAGGCAGCTGGGGAGAACAGAATGATGTGTGCAAAAGCTTGGAGATGCAAGGATCTGGAACACTGGAGAGTCCTGGGTCGTGGGAAGACTGAAGGGGTTAGACCAGAAAATTAGGCTGTGAAAGGATGTGCTGGTTTTGCCTGTCCATTGTCTGTCCGCATTCGGGTAACATTCCTTTGATTGTCCTTCAGGAACTCCCTCTGTCCCACTCAGCACTTCCTGGTTGGGTAATGCTGACCCTGACCCCTGGCTCTAGAGAGAGATGCTTTCCCAAGCCTGGTTAGTTAGAGCACTCTCCACCCTCCAAGGCTTCCAAGTCAACCGGAGATGAGCAGGCAACTCAAGTTGGGTCAATCTCCCTAAACGGAATTGGGATTTCTGCTAAAACAAATGGATAGGAGCCACGGTGGTTCTGCTAGCATGGCTCAGCTGTTAGCCTGAGGCTGCAGGAGGCTATCTTCCCAGTGTCTGCAGGGTTTCTCAAAGGGAAAGCTACTGGCATTCTGGGTAAGACAGCTGTCCCTTGGGTGAAATGTTCTGCCCACTGGCAGACATTCACATCCCTGGCAAAGGCCCCTAAATGTCAGTAGTGCCCCATCCCAACTGTGATCAGCAAAACTCCCTCTATCTTTCTAAATGGCCCTTAAGAAGTGGTGTTGCCTCAGACAAGAACCCGATCAGGAGGCAGCCATGCCCATCTTGGGGCTCAAAGGTCCATTTTTTGTCTTGTTTTGTTTTAGGTTTGGCTGTTTGAATTGGGTTTGTGTCACTCCCAGAAAGTCATTAAGTACTTCAAGGAAGCAAGGGTTAAACGGTGACAATGTTCTTCACTGCATTAGTTAGTATCTGAGTCACAGTTGCGTGTGTGTGTGTGTGTGTGTGTGTGTGTGTGTGTGTGTGTGTGTGGTCTGTGTTGGGGAGATGGAAATATGAGAGGTAGTCACCATTGTTGGTAAAACTAGAAAAGCCTAATCTTAGCACTTTCAGCTGTCACTTCAATATCAAAACCCTTAGGGCTAAGAGATATGTGGATATAAAGAAAAGCAGGGGGGGCCGAGTGCCAGGCAACTAGAGAAACTGCACTTTGACATACACTAAGCTTCAAAAACTAGACACCCAGACAGGATGATGTTTAAAATATTCAGCAACTGATACAGCAACGACATGGACATTTTAACATGAACCTACCTATTCGGGGTTCTCCAGAGAACCAGAGAGGATGGGATGAGATGGGATGGGATGGGATGAGATGGGATGGGATGGGATGGGATGGGACGGGATGGGATGGGACTGGACAGGACGGGATAGAATAGAATAGAATAGAATAGAATAGAATAGAATAGAATAGGGAATAGGGAATAGAAAAGACCACAGTCGGCTTCCTGCCAGAAGGAAACTCTGGACAGCCAGGGTATACTTCAGTCCAAGCCGTCAGTCCTGAGAGCCAGGGACTGCTGTTGTTAAGTCCCAGAGTCCCAAGGCCTACGAACTGGGAGCGCCAATGTCCAAGGGCTTGATCCCCGCTCAAGAGGGGGGCGGGGGAGGGGGGCGCTGCTCTTCCTTTGCCTTTTTGTTCCATTTGGGCCCTCAAAGGATTGGATGGCACCCACCCACTTTGGTGAAGGCAAATCTCTTTACTGGAAAGAATGTATCTAATCTCTTCCTGAGACACCCTCCCAGATGCACCCATAATTAATGTTTGACCATCTTTCTAGGTATTCCTTAGCACAGTCACACTGACATATTAAAATTAATCATTACAGAAAACCATCAATAAGAATAGATGCCAGTGGGTAAGAAACAGCTGGCCACTGGCCCTTTAACCGGGGATCTGGGTTTCTCCCTGAGGCCTAATTATTACAGCATAGTATTCTTACATATAGCTGGGTTTAGCAATAATCTCTATTTGGATTTTTTTTTTTTTCTTAAACAACCAACTCCTTTAGAGTTCGGTGGGTCCCGGGTTCCAGGCCAGCATGAGAGTAAATGTGCTTTGCTCATTTCTCGCTGACTTTGCATGCGAATTTTTCTTTCTCCATATAAGCCTCTCACTCAGATAACTCGATAGAGAAGCTGAGGTTGAGGAGAATAAACTTGATGGTAATTAAATGTATACATACCATTTATCAAGTTTCTCTCTCTTGTTTTATCTTCGGTTTTCTCTTTCCTATTTCTTCATCCTTCAAAATAAAAGCACAGACTTATAGACTTCTTTCTTTCCTTTCTTTCCTTCCTTCTTTCTTCTCTTTTCTTTTTTGCTCAGAAAGCACTAAACCCTGTAATCTCTTATTTCCCCTCATTTAAAAGTGTGTCTTACTACGTTCTCAAAGAGGAAAAAATAGCTATGTTTCCCATTTCCTGCTGTTAGTTTCTTTTCCCTAAAATAATCCATTCACTCAGAAGTGCTCATGAGCAATATGTAATTTACTGGAGATTGCAGAGAGCTGCCGGGGGTTATGTTGGCCCAGCCTCCCTTAGACGTCTCCATGGTGCCCAAAATGTTCCATGATGGAGGTCGGGGGATGGTGAGTCTTCCTTCATTCATCCTTCTCTCTGCCTCTCTAGCACTTTTCATTCTACCTTTTCATTCATCGAGTGCTTACATTCACTGTACCAGGGGCCAAGCTAAAAACCCGTTTTCACATGACTGCTCAATTCTGCGTTGCTCTAGTCTTATCTTGATATTTGCGCTGTCTACCCACCACCTTAGCTGCCAAAACAAAAGGCCGCTCCACTTCCTAGGACCCGTGCTATTTAGAAACAAGGGGCTGTCCACAACAGAACATCCTACCTTCTCTCATGCTGGGTATTCAAGAATGTCTGTGTATGAGTTCAGACACAGTACAATGGCGCCCTGCTACACAGAGATGCCAAACTGGTAGTACATCACCTTCAAGCACCATCCTTTGTCAAAAGAGAAGTAAACCATTGCCTATGATCCCGCCTTTCCATGCAGCATCTGAAACGTGGTGCTTTCTCCTTTCTGGCCTTATGCCCATTTCTGGGAAAAGGTGCTGCTGACATTTCATCCTCTTTTTTAAGTTAATCTCTCTCCTTCCCTGGACTACAGCCTCCCACCAAACTCAACTGCTTCTTGGCGCATGGATGGAAATGAGGAATTTCACTTTATAAGTAGAAATTGGGGTTGTTTCCCACAGGCCGTGGCCCTTTGAGAACAGGAGGCCTATGTCTACTTCCCTGGTAATAAATTGTAGGTTATGTAATAGCACTAAGGATTTGGGTTAAAGTTGAATAACTGGGCCCCTGCTTTTGTTCTTCATATGTCATTTGGTCCCCCTCCCAGTGTAGAGAGCTTCGTCTTATCAGTGTTCATTTATTCGTTGTTCTCATTCGATCAAAGATGCACACTGGGTATGTGTGCTGTTGTAGACACTGCGTTAGCTGTCAGAGGTACACAAATGACTGTCCTGACGTCTGGCCAGAGGGACACTCACTCTAGCCCTGTGTGAGAAAAGATGAGCAATTATACAAGTTACAGAAAGTAATGATTAGATGATGATGGTAGTGATGATGATGATAATGATGGCAATAACGATGATGCTGATAATGATGTTTATGATGGTTTACATTCATTGAGTGCTTACGTTCACTGTTTCAGGGACCAAGCTAAAAAATTGACCTGTGTTATCTCACTTGATCCTTACAACAATCTCATGAGATATTAATGTCCTTATTACATCAATGAGGAAACCAGAGTTAACCTAAGTCATAATGTTACTGAGGTAAAGCCAGCATTGAATCCAGGACTGTCTGAGACCAAGCCCATGCTGCTAAGGCCTCTGTATTACACACGGATAAATGTGGGAAAAGGGGACAAGGGGCTGGATCAGAATGAAGACAGTAGTAACTGCCCTTATCTAGAGGTTGTCAGGGGACACTCCACAGAGGAGGTGAGATTTTGGCTGGGTCTGAAGGCAGAGTATTTCTTAGCACAGTAGCATGGGGAAGAATAGACTGCGCAAAGGCCACACTAGAGAATGTGCAAAAACAGATTTAGTTTTGGTAGAGGAATACGTGGATGTGACAAGAGTTGTCACAGTACTTGTTGGGAAAATTGGCATGAAGATAGTTTAGAATCATGTAATTTAAGGCTCCAGACTAGCCTATTCAACTGTGTTCAACGTTATCTGTGAATATGGTTTAACAACACTTCCACCTCCCAGGGCTAGGATGCAAGGAAAGTGATGAGTACACCAACGCTCTTGAAATGTCCTCTCGGTCATTCCTCATCCACATTTATCACCAAGTCTTGACATTTCCAGCTCCAAAACATGCCTCCAATATATCCAGTCTCCCTCAGCCTCATTGCATGGCCCCTAGTCAAAGCCACTCTCATCTCTTATCTAGACCACCATGGTGGCCTGCTCCCAACCTCACTGTCCTCCAGACCAACTTCCGCCCACACCAAAATCAGGGAAAAGCATCTTGAAACACTCATGTGATTATGACCCTCCTCTGTTTCAAAACTGTCCACCTAAGATTCAATCCAAAAGCATTAACATGACCCTGGGTGGTCACTTGGCCACCTCCTCCAGAAATGTCCTTCCTCTGATGACTGTTGTTCCATTTACTCCCACCTCCTTTGGGGCCTTGAGTGTCCCAAGCCTCTTCCTGCGCCTGCGTCGCCCACACTGGTCCCTCCATGCCACACTGCTCCCAGACTCTTCCTTCACCCAGGCCTACTCAGCCCTCTTAGTCTCCACTTCCTCAGAGCAGCCTTTTCCCTTCTCTGCTCTAGACTTTGGTGTCCCTCACAGTCTGTCTCCCCATCATGTCACCTGCCATGGTTTGAACTTAGGAGCTCATTTGAGTCATTATTTGTGCTCCTTCCTGTGACGTCATCAAGACAGAGACCTCCAGGTTGGGTGCCCACTGGTCCTCAGCCCTTCAGTGCTGCCTGGCACAGTGTCTGCTACATGGAAAGTCACAATAAACACATTGGATTCAATGGACAAATAAATGCATAAATAGATGCTGGAACTCTTGTTTGAAAATACATCTAGAACCCTGGAACCATCTCACTCCTCCCTACAAAGAGAATGAACAGTAATCTAATCCCTTGAATGAAACTGGCTTTTGACAAAGCTAAGAGTCATCAGGAGGCATGAGTATCAAGGAAAGTTGTTGGCCAGACCACAGGAGATGCTTAGCACTGTCAGTCAGGGCTCCTGAACGCAGGGACCGGGTGTCCTGGTGTGGTCCCAGTGGAGCTCAGGTCAGGTGTACACAGAAGAGGCCCCTGTAAATATATTAGCAGTGGATTCCCTAGAACACCATCCCAGCGACAAAGCCTCCATCTGTGTGTGTGGCAATCTGGCACCTGTTATAAGCATCGGGCTCACAATTTTTATCATTAAATTGCCTTTCATCTAAACTGCAATCCTCTGGCTGTCGATCCCATGATGTATCAACTGCTAGGGGGTGCTGCACCCCCACTGCCCCCCCCCACCCAAATCAATGTGTTACACAAGGTGTTCATTTATGTGAAATGTCAAAATGCCTGCATTTGGCTACACAGTGAAGAAATATAAGGAGCAATGTGCAGTCATGTTTCTGGTTGTGTGTGCAGAGACTTGCTTGTGGCAGATGAACCAGTAATCGCCCTGCATGTTCCTCCTGATGTTTGTGCGATAGGCAGCTGTCGGCCTGCCAACTGGCGGCTCGTGGAAGCCTCTCTCTCAGCAGAGACAGACACTCCCCGTCACACGCAGCCAGCTATGGGCACACAATCTCCGTCTGTGCTGGATCACAGCAGCTGAAACAAAGTCTCCCCTGTCCAGGGTGTGTCTGTAATATTAAACCATACTTCTATCTTTTATTTTCTTCATCTGCTCTCTAAGACCCCTCAAATTCCAAAAACTGGAGGACCGTAAACAAGGAAAGGCAGCACCCACTTGAGGATGGAAATAGCTGTGTTCCCCTGTGCTTATCATGCGAGAGCAGGAATGAAACTCACAGTAGATTGGATCTGGTATGAGGAGCCCTGGTCCCCCAAATAGGTTCAGCTATCAATGACTATAGTGTTAGGGGCAAGCCTCATGGCCTGAGTGTCCTCGCATGTGGACTTTGGGGTAAGAGGGAATAGGGCTGTGAGTCCCCTGCTTTGCAATACCCAGCACAATCAGTAGAATGACAGCCCCAGCCTTTAGATTTTAAATCATGTTCTATGGAAATGACAAGTTGGGTCATTTGTTCATTTCTTAATCCCTTAATTTCCAAAACTATGGCCTCAGTGGGACAAAAACAGAAGAGAGTATAAATAGAAGCCACACAGAAAATCCAGGAGCAAATGCCAACAGCTGCAGTTCATTGCAACCCACTGGCTTATAGAATTTCCTCTCACAGCCCCGTGTGGATTCCACCCCTCACCGACTCCCACTTCTGCCCTCTGTTCTGTTCCCAGCCAGACCTTGGTGCTCACTCTGTGGATGCTCGTCTTCCTGTTACAGGACAGGAGAGGGGCTTATCTCCCCCAGTTGCTGCTTGGGATGGGGTTCTTGGGGTATCTCTGGAATAAGAATGTCCAGAGGCCCCCATGGGAGGATGAGGTATAGTAGGAAGCTTTATTTCCATAGAGTTAAATCCCTGTGTTTCTGAAGTCTCAATTCCCTCAGTCTAGTCATAGAAGAAATGTAGCTGTGGCTTCAGTAGAGCTAAAATCAGAACCAGTGACCACTGAGTGTGGGGCCCGCATAGCCATGGGCCATAGGGACCCATGCAAGAGAGCAGAGAGTCCCAAGAGTCATGAGCCAAGAGCACCAAGAGATAGAATTCCTTTGTTTAGGTGATGATGTATTCCCAAATTTTCACATGCCTGCAGTGGCCACGTCCATTCTGGCCAACATCTCTGTCCCCAGGGTTGATCGACAAGCAAGTACCTTTCCTAGTTTCTCCAACTTTACTGGGCGTGTGTCTGTCTTCCCCTTGTAGGTTCCCTTCTCCCAGTGCAAGGAGTAGGCTATGGTTCCCAGGGGAGTGCAAAGTTGCATCTTCCTGGTGAAGCGACCCACAGGACATGCCTGTAACGTCTGGCCTTCCCTTTGCTTCTTGCCCACTATTAATAACTAGCTCATTACAGCCGTGTCATTCCCGTTTCTCTTCCTTCCAAAGGAGTCCGTGTGCTCTCTTCTTATAGGCCTCTTTCAGTTTTGCTTCTTGGCTCATACTGCTTTTTCTTCTTGGGATGCCCCTGCCCTACCACCCAGCCAGGTTACCTCACACCTGGCCAAGTGGCTTCAGTTCCACTCTCAACCTTCCCTACCACCCAGCCAGGTTACCTCACACCTGGCCAAGTGGCTTCAGTTCCACTCTCAACCTTCCCTACCACCCAGCCAGGTTATCTCACACCTGGCCAAGTGGCTTCAGTTCCACTCTCAACCTTCTTCTCCATCCAGGTGCGACACTTCTCATCCATTGAATCTTCGAGCATTCTGCTAACACCTCTGTCAAACAGTATGGTCCCGGATTGGGGATCAGAAGACCCACCCTTAAACCCACCTCTAGGAGGTCCTGACTGTGTGACTTTGGACAAGTTGCTTTGTTTTTGTGTCCTTCGTTTCCTCTCCATAAAATGAGGATGGCAGTGTACCGGAATGGATGTTGGTGAGGGTTAAATGGAACAACCTAAGTGAAGACGCCATTGGATATTAAAAAACTCCCAATGAACAATAACTCCCTTCACCCTTCTCTTCTCTTGGCATTCTCTTTATTTTGTTTTGCATCATAATTCTTTGTGCCTTTCTCCTTTTTCTCCCCCTCTAGATTGTGAGTTTTTTGAGGACAGGAAAGATGCCTTAATTTAATAACCAAGCAGTACTTTATAAGTAGGAATAGATTAATAACATTGGATAAATTGAATGGAACAAATGTAATTCATATTGTCATTGCCAGGTAGGGACATTGAGATTAAAAGGGGACAAAAATCTGAAGTGCTCAGGTGAGCCATCTCCCCCAATGACGAGTGGGGTATGAGGTTAAAGAAAAAGGCCCGCACTCCTCTCACCCACAGGAAGCACAAACATTCCACCCGCTTTATTCAGGGCCTTAGCTTATGCATTGTATGCATTTCTTTCATTCTTAGCCTCCTTCTAAAGCAGTTACAATAGCCCACTATGAAGCCCCATGACACATCCCACTCGTTGTACTGTGCGAATACATGAAACCAAAAAATGCCTGTCCTGCAGGGTTTCATAGGGTGACCTTCAGTGGCGAGTTTTCTTCATACGCCCTCTCCAAGTCTTGGACTTGTATGCTGAGGCCGCTGGCAGGGAACTCTGGGAATCTCTAACACATCCAAGGTCCCTCCTCTGTCCCCTTCATGTCACGTTTGCCATCTTGAGATTACTCATCTCCCTTGCAGAGAGGGACATGGACCCAGCCCAGCAAAAAGCTCAGCATTTCTTGGGTCTGGGGCTTCACACACTTGGCCTTGGGTTGTGGTCCAAGGAGATGGTCTAAGGAGATGAAGACACTACCAGTAGTGATGAGCCCAACCGTGAATTCATCTTCATCTCTTTGAAACATTTATTGATAATGGATGGGAGAAAAAATAGTGAGGTTAAGTTAACGTCTCCAGGGAAGGGGGAGGGTAATTACACTCAAGGATGCTCTCCTGTGACCTTGATTTTACTAGTGTTTGTTTGCACCTTTTGGGATCAATTACTCTTATGATGGCGTTGGGAAATAAAATAAGATTCCATTTCTGATTAGGTAAGAGCCACAGGAGTTATAAAAACAGCACAGAGCCTGAGGGCAGAGGAAGCAGAGATGGATTATTGAGTTTGCCACGGAAGAGCTGTTTGACCTTGGAGAAGTGACTGGCTGTCTCTGAGTCACAGTTTCCTATTTTATGGGCTATAAAAAATAAAAAGAAAAAAGAAAAGGCCCGCTTTGCTGGGCTGTTATAAGGGTTTGAGACAATGAATACAAAATAGTGACAGGACACTGGGCATAAGCCTCAGGCCATGATACTGACCTCAACCTTTTTTTAAATTGATTGTTTTTTATCTGAATCGGAAAGGAATAAAACCAACAGATATAAAAGAGGAGGCACCTTTCCCATGATCTTTCCCTAAAGATGTGTTTGTGGACTGGCCCCCTTATTACCACACACAGCAGGGGACGGGAAATCTGCAATCCACCATCCCAGGCTCTCATTCCAGCTGGCTTTCCCTTAGCTCTGCCAGTGGGGGCGCTGTGGGCAGATCGGAAGGCAGAGGGGAGGTAATGCTGTTTATACATTTGTTCTCTGCACCAGGGGCACCTCCAGCGGTGAAGACACCATCAGTGGCTGATACCAGAGCAGCGGGTGAAGGAACCCCCGGGTCCCTGCTCCCATAGTGCGGGCCTGATAACAGGGGCAGCTCCCGGCTGCTGGGTGGGCTCTGGGCAGCTGCGGTGCCAGGGCAGGTTCCCTTTGGCCCTGGTGGTTCCAACAGTGGCCTCAGCAGCAGTGACTCTGGCTCTTAATAACATTATTCTACCTCCTCCCTTTTTGCCTCTGACAACCACAGGGTAGGTCGCAACATCCAAGAGGTACTAATTTAGGGTAAATGTTTCCCTCCTTTTTATTAAAAAGACTTTTTAGAGCAATTTTAGGTTCAAAGCAAAATTGAGCAGAAAGTATAATGATATCCCATATCCCTCCTGACCCCACATACACGCACAGCTTCCCCCACTATCACACTCCCAGCATCTTCTCCCCCTCCCCAACCCCACCCCCCACCCGAGACTGGAGTGGTGCATTTGTTACAATCCAGGAACCTGCATTGTTATGGCCTTATCACCTATAGTCCATCGTTCATGTTAAGGTTCACACTTGGTGTAGTCCATTCCATGAGTTTCAAGTGTATGATGGCATGTATCCACTCGGAGAGTATCCTGCAGAACAGTTTCACTGCCCTAAAATCCTCTGTGCTTCATCCATGCATCCCTCCCTAACCCCTTACCCACCCCCATCCGTGGTAACCACTGATCTTTCCTCTGCCCCATGGTTTTGCCTCTCCACCATGTCACATCATTGGCATCGTTCCTAGGCCACCTTTTCAGAGGGCTTCTTCCACTCAGTGGTCTGCATGGAAGGCTCCGCTGTGTCTTTTGGCGGCTTGGTCGCTCATTTCCTTTGAGCACTGACGTCCATTATGTACCTGGTCCACAGTGGACTTGCCTGTTCACCTCCTGAAGGGCATCTCCATTGCTTCCAATCATGAGAAATGCTGCTATAGACATCCATGTTCAGGCTTTGGTGTGGACATATACACTGAGTGGCCAGATTATTATGATCTCTGAACGCATAATAATCTGGCCACTCAGTGTGTGTGTGTGTATGTGTGTGTGTGTGTGTGTGTGTGTGTGTGTATTAGAGGCCCGGTGCACGAAATTCGTGCACAGGGGGCAGGGGGCGTCCCTCAGCCCAGCCTGCATCCTCTCCAATCTGGGACCCCTCCAGGGATGTCCAACTGCCCGTTTAGGCCTGATCCCAGGCAGTCAGACATCCCTCTCACAATCCAGGACTGCTGGCTCCCAACTGCTCGCCTGCCTGCCTTCCTGATTGCCCCTAACTGCTTCTGCCTGCCAGCCTGATCACCCCCTAACCACTCCCCTGCCAGCCTGATTGATGCCTAACTGCTCTCCTGCCAGCCTGTTTGCCCCTAACTACCCTCCCCTGCAGGCCTGGTCCCCCCCAGCTGCTCTCCCCTACAGGCCTGGGTCCCCCCCAACTGCCCTTCCCTGCAAGCCCGGTCACCCCAACTTCCCTCCTCTGCCAGCCTGGTCACCCCTAACTGCTCTCCTCTGCAGGCTTGATTGCCCCCAACTGCCCTCCCTTGCAGGTCTGGTCCCTCCAACTGCCGTCCCCTGCTGGCCATCTTGTGGTGGCCATCTTGTGTCCACATGGGGCCAGTCATCTTTGACCATATGGGGGCAGCCATCTTGTATGTTGGAGTGACAGTCAATTTGCATATTATTCTTTAAATAGATAGGATTAGATAGGATAGAGGCCTGGTGCATGGGTGGGGTCCAGCTGGTTTGCCCTGAAGGATGTCCCGGATCAGGGTGGGGGTTCCCTTGGGGCATGGGGTGGCCTGGGCGAGGAGCCTGTGGTAGTTTGCAGGCTGGCCACGCCCCCCGGTGACCCAAGCGGAGGCCCTGATATCTGGGATTTATTTATCTTCTACAGTTGAAACTTTGTAGCCTGGAGCAGAGCCAAGCCTTCTGCTTGCTCCGTGGCAGCAGCCATTTCTGTTGGGATTTATTTATCTTCTATAATTGAAACTTTGTAGCCTTAAGCGGAGGCCAAGGCAGGCCAAGGATGCAAAAGCTTGGCTTCCTCCAATGCCAGGGGCAACCCTAGCCTCCTGCTCTCTCCAGCTCCATGGCTGCTGCCATTTTTATTGGGATTTATTTATCTTCTATCATTGAAACTTTGTAGCATTGAGTGGAGGCCTGGGCTGGCAAGGGCAGGCGGAAAGCTTGGCTTCCTCCATTGCCGGGGAAACCAAAGCCTCCCTCCTGCTCTCTCTGTGGCCGTACCCATCTTGGTTGGGTTTATTTGTATATTAGCTCCTGATTGGCTGATGGGTGTGGCTTGTGGGCATGGCTTATGGGTGTAGCAGAGGTATGGTCAATTTGCATATTACTCTTTTATTAGATAGGATATATATTAGAGGCCCGGTGCATGAATTCATGCATGGGTGCGGTCTGGCCAGCCTGGTGAAGGGGGGGGGGGGGACATGGGCAGTTGGCCGGCCTGCCTGCTGGTCGAACCCCTGGTTGAGGGGACAATTTGCATATTAGCCTTTCATTATATAGGATATACACTGAGTGGCCAGATTATTATGGATTCAGAAATCATAATAATCTGGCCACTCAGTGTATATTCTACTCCTTTGCATAAATCCCAAGGGGCAAGATTGCTGTGAGGGACTTGGGCAGCCGGCATCAGGGAGTGTGAATACCTGTGGGCAGAAGCTGGTGGGATTCGCAGGGCTCTGCTTGGCACAGCCACTGGCTGCTTCAGTGGGTACACCTGCTAGGTTGCTGCTGGGCAGGTCACTGTGACTCTCCATCACCCCCACTGCTGGCTGCCACTGGGGGCTCCTGCTTTCCGCCCTGTCCCCAGCTGGCTGCCTACATGCCTCTCAGCTTTGCAGCTCTGGGCGGGTTGAAACTAAAGTGGGACCTTCCCATGGTACCCCTAAAGGCAGGGAGGCTGGTCACCCACGCTGCTCTTCCTTCGCTGGTGAAGGGAACTCTTTCCAGCTGGGACGGGCCCCCTGGGTGCTGAGAAATGGCAGCTTGGGGGATGGAATGACGCAGGCGACATGAGCTGCCTGCCTTCTCTTGCGCAAGGTCGCCTGGCTTCTTTGCTCCACGGTGTTGCTGAGGAGCATTGATTAGACCTTCCCAGAGTGGCCTTTGCTCCCTGTGCCTCTTTGTGGGGGACCGAGGCGGGGTCTCCTCTGTTGTCCACTTTTTAAAGCACTTTGTTTGTTTGTTTGTTTTCTTACTGTTTAATTTTAAGAGTCCTTTGTAGGGCCTTCCCCAATTTTGTTCCTCCCGTCATCCCATTACTTTTGCAACCAAGGACGTATGTTAAATTTTGTCTTTTGGAAATTAACTAGAGTCGTGTTTATGTTTCTGACTGAACAATGATTGAGTCCTTTTTGCCTATTTTTTAGTGATTTTTTTAAAACAAATTATTACAGGGAACTTTGAAATGTAGAGGAAGAGAGCTGTGATTATTCCCAAGAAGATATATTCTACAAACTATAGAATCTGGATTCAGGGTATTTTAAAACTTTGATGAAAAAGAGTCTTAGAACATTTGGAGGAATGCATGACTTTTGGGAGCACTTCAGTTCCAATGGCGGTTAATAGCTGGAAATGCCTCACTCACTCATTCAGTTGCTTATTCATTTGAAATGGGGCTGAGTTGTTTCCCTCCTGCCCACTGAGAGGAATGGATTTATTTACATAAACATGTCGCTTTTTTGTTGTTGTTCTAGAGACATTTAGAGAGTCAACTGTTAGAAATGAAGCTTTTGCCTTGGCCGGTTTGGCTCAGTGGATGGAGCATCAGCCCACGGACTGAAGGGTCCTGGGTTCGATTCCAGTCAAGGGCACGTACCTCGGTTGCAGGCTTGATCACTGGCCCTGGTTGGCACGCGTGCCAGAGGCAACCAATCTATATGTCTCTCTCACATCGTTGTTTCACTGTCTCTGTCTCTACCTCTCCCTTCCACTCTCCCAGAAATCAATGGGAAAATATCCTTGGGTGAGGATTTAACAAAAGAAGGAGGAGGAGGAGGAGGAGGAGGAGGAGGAGGAGGAGGAGGAGGAGGGGGAAGAGAAAGAGAAGGGAAATTAAGCTTTTCACAAAATCACTGCAAAGTCTGCAGCAGGTGCCCAGCACCATGTAACCCCAGCCAAATAGACTGACTCTGTGATATCTTAACAATAATTGACTTTGTTACTTTTCCTTGGATTATTACACATGCAAGATTCCAAGTCCCACAACTTGCTGAAACGCCTCTCTATTTGCCGGCGCTTCTTTCTCTCTCTGATCCAAGAAGAGTTGCCACCCACATGGGCGGCAGGGACTCACTCACACTTTTCTGGAGGCTGGGTGGGAGGAAGCGTGGAAGGAAAGTGGGCCATCCCTTCTCTGCTTTTATGGACAAAACCAAGCCAGTTTCAAAGGTTGCTATTTAAAATAAAATAAAAATTGAAGCCTTCCACCCCATAGTTCAGAAATATGACATAATATGAAATTATGCATACACAGATTGGTTTTACGAAAAATAGCACCAAGTAATGAACACAGATCTCACATTTCTTCTCTCCTCCCAGTTTGAGTGGCTCAAGAATTTGGTGAATCCCACTCCATTTGGAGAACAAGCCCACTCCATTCATACAAACAAACTGTTTTTGTTTCTGCTTTATCACTTGTACGAACAATAGAGTCAGATGAGTTAGTTGACTGTTCAGTTCTCTTTAATTCACCCTGGGTTTTTAAAACCGATTCTTAGATAGATGATTTCAATGGGATTTTTTTAAAAGAACTTTATTGTTGAAAGTATTTCATGCGTTCCTTTTTTCCCCATTGACCCCTTCTAGCCGCCCTACCACCCCAGGCCTTTACCACACTGTTGTCTGTGTCCATGGGTTATGCATACATGCATACAAGTTCTTTGGGATATTTGAAAGGTTGGGTTGGAAACATGGATTAAACCTCTACCCTTAGCTACTTCTTTAGTTCTAACCTATGGGAGATATTGACTCATTTTAAGAGTTAACAGCCTCAGCAGAGCCTCTATTCTGTGCATTAGCATGACTTAAGATGTTCAGTAAGTAACATTCATAACTGCCAGATCTTGCTAGGGTAAGTATATTGAGAACCACTCCTATGCAGCCCTTGGTAATTTATAAAGCACTTTCACATGTATGTATCACCACGATACATCACGCAATATGTTTTATATAGCAATTTAACAGCTGAGCAAACCGAGGCCCAGAGATTTTAAGTAACTTGGCCTTTCCCAGGTAAGATCCAAATCAAACTTTATTTGATACAAAACTACATCTCTCATCTCTGTGCTGTACCACCTTCCAAACGGTGACTTCTCCTTCCCCTTCTCACTTGCTCTATCCCCTCCCACTACCCAGAGAGGAGGAAATATCCCTTTTATTTCTAAATGACCAGTGACTTCCCACCCACCTTTGAGTCCATGCTCCCTTTCTCACTCCAGTTCATGACTCTAATACCTACTCATCCTCCCTTGCTTACATCTTAGAGTCATAGGAATATTTTCATTTATGTGTTAGACTTCCTTCTGCAGAAAAAGAAAGCAAAAGAGAAAGATTCTTTAAAATTACCTTTCCTCAGTTGTTCTAAATACATTAATGTGCTAGTTCCTGAGCTAGCCTGGCTTCCAACCCCAGAAATCCAAAGGGGGATGGAGATTAAAGGTCATAAGGGTAAAGGTTAAATCATGGAAGGAGATTATGGCAGTATTTGTACCCAAGGACAAATACTGCCATAAGGAAATTCCTAAAGACTCACTGTGCTTCTCAAAATGTCCGAATATTCATTGAGCCATATTTTGAAAAGAGCTTTACATATTTTACCTGTAAGTCATGCAAGATAGATATTTTTCATTATATTATACAGATATGTGAACCGAGTCTCAGAAAAGTCCATGGACTTGCCCCAAGGTTATACAGCTGGCAAGGGGAAGGCCAGGATAACAACACATATTTGACAATAAATCCCATGTTTGCACAGCTCTGTGATGATCACTGTCCTAAAGCAAGACACACCTCCCAACTTGGGTCTACCAATTAATCTTCTTAGTATCTTGCATTGGATCAGCCATCTTGACACGCTTCTTTCTGAAGGAAGATGGTGATTTCCAGAACAAGGTCATCC
>NC_137782.1:172962915-173112915 GCF_963455305.1 Plecotus auritus
CTGGTCACCACAATATATCTAGTTAACACCATCACGCCACGTGGTTAATAAATGTTTTTCTCTTGTGAGGAGACTTCTGGGATCCACGCTCCCAGCAACCTTTACATGTACAACATGGTCTTGTTGACAGAAGAGGTTAACAGTAACGAATTATCCTATATAATAAAACCCTAATATGCAAATCGACCCAACAGCAGAACAACACGCACTGACCACCAGGGGGCAGACGCGCAAGGCAGGACCTTCCCCCGGCCCGCAGGCCCCAGGCCAGCCAAGGCGGGTGCCAGCAGGGACCCCCCCCCCCCCCCCCGCCACCCACAGTGCACAAATGCTGTGCAGCAGCCGCTAGTCGTTGAATAAAACTCTGACTGGAGCCGAGCACTTCTCACATATTATCATTTATTTCTCCTCCTGACCAAATAGCCTTAGAAACCTGGGGCTAGAGAAGTGAAAGGGCTGCCCAGGGCCTCATGGGTAATACGTGGCTCCACGGGGTGACAGACTGAATACCTGCAGCCCCCCAAGGCCACACACTGAGAACCTCCTCCCCAATGGGATGGAACCTGGAGGCGGGGCCTGGGGGGATGGTCAGGTCGGAGGGTGGAGCCCTCAGGAATGGGACGCCTGTGCTGAGACAGGAGACCCCCAGAGCTCCCTCAGCCCTTCCGCCACCTGAGGACGCAGCGAGAGGTCGTCCCTCCAAGAAACAGGAGGCGGGGTCCCACCAGACACCGACTCTGCAGAGCACCTCGATCCTGGCCGTCCAGCCTCCACACGGTGAGGGGACATGTCGGTGGTGTGTGCCCCCTGCCCATGGTATGTCCCTTAGAGCAGTCAGAACGGAGGCCCCGTCCGGCTCTGAAACCTGTTCTCAGTCCACTTTGTGTGTTTATTCTTTAAACGTTTTTATTGGTTTCAGAGAGGAAGGGAGAAGGAGAGAGAGACAGAAACATCCACGATGAGAGAGAATCATAGATCGGCTGCCTCCTGCACACCCCGCACCGGGGATCGAGCCAGCAACCCGGGCACGTGCCCTGACCGGGGATCCAACTGTGACCTCCTGGTTCCTAGGTCAACGCTCAACCGCTGAGCCACACCGGCCGGGCTCTGTCCACTTTAAAGGAGAAGGAGACAGCCTGAGGGCAGGCGGTCCCTGCCCGGGACCCACCAGCTCATCCTCGACTCCCCCTCATCAGAGCACGGAAAGTTCCCGGAAGGTCCCGAGACGGTTTTGGGGAGGGGAGCATTTATCACAGCCACGAGCCTCGACAACAAACAAGGCTATTTCAGACGTCCCAAGGCCTGGACAGGCAGAGGGAGGGGGGAGCTGAGTTTAGCTGGTTTATTTCTGTGAATAGGACACTGACAGCCGTAGAAATATTGCTGGGAGTTCAGAGAGTCTTGGAAAGGGAAATATTTGTGCTTTATCATGAGACCCAGAAACTCCGGCAAAGCGCTAATCTTGGGTGGATTCTGTCTGCTTAACAGGCAAACGAATAATAAAAACAGTGGGGTGGTTTGCCGAAACCGGTTTGGCTCAGTGGATAGAGCGTCGGCCTGCGGACTGGGGGGTCCCGGGTTCAATTCCGGTCGGGGGCGTGTACCTTGGTTGCGGACACATCCCCAGTGGGAGGTGTGCAGGAGGCAGCTGATCGATGTTTCTCTCTCATCGATGTTTCTAGCTCTCTATCCCTCTCCCTTCCTCTCTGTAAAATATCAATAAAAAAAAATATTATATATATATATATATATATATATATATATATATATATATATATATATATAAAGAATAAAATTTAAAAAAAAGAAAAAGAAAAAGAAAAACAGTGGGGTGGGGGTGGCCAGCATTTCGCCCGTGAGGAGTCTCCTGGCGCAGCCCTGAGACCACGCCTGTAGGCGCCCTTCCTGGGTGGCTCCGAGCACCGAGGGTGGCGACATGTTTCATGGATGTTTGTAACCTGGAGGGGAACAGGCAGTTCCCCAGGGAAGCGGGTGACCAGGCGCCTCGGAATGAGCACATGAGTGGCCCAGGATCCATTTCTCACCGAATCTTCTCATTTCCTTAAATGTCTCCTTTGCTAAAAACTCTGAGCTTGGGCAACAACCACACGTTCAGGAACTCTTACTCACGCCTGCCAGGGGAGCCTGGGATAGGAGTCAACCTTGGGGGGGCGGGCGGGGTGTCAGGGGGCCCCTGGGCCAGGGATCTCCAAGGCCGGATCCCCACGTGCCCTCCCGCTCCCGGGCCCTAGGGTCTCAGGGACTGGCCCTTGGTTCGCTACAGCTCCGTGTTTAATATTCTTCAGCACAAATGTCCTAAGTGTCCCGCCAGCTGCAGATGGCTCTGCAGAGAATTGCCAAATTTACGCACTTTCCCCCCAAACTGTCTGGTGTCGGAGGAGGTGGTATGGAGGTCAGGGCGAGGCAGGCAGGGAGGGGCTGAGAGGCAGGGGGACACGGGGTGGCTGCCGAGAGGGGCTGCCGTTCACCCTCATTCTCTGCCTGGAACCCAAGTGGCTTCCCAGCCACCGCGCCATCCGCCATCGCGCTTCCTACCGGCCCTGTGCCCGGAGCCGGGGGCACAGGCGGACACAGCTTCCTGGGAAAAAGCCCGGGTCTCGGCGAGAAACGTCGGGCCTGATTTTCCTGAGGCTGATTGTTTCTCTTTCTCAACACCTGTATCATTTTTAAACATGGTTGTACTGACATGTAATTCACCTACCCCCGAATGTGCCCGTCTAAAGTGTATAACTCGCCCGGGCCGGTTTGGCTCAGTGGGTAGCGTGTTGGCCCGCAGACTGAAGGGTCTCGGGTTGGATTCCGGTCAAGGGCACGTACCTAGGTTGCAAGCTCAATCCCTGCCTCCGGTCGGGGGCGTGCGGGAGGCAACCCATCGACGTGTCTCTCTCACATCAATGTTTCTCTCTCTGGGTCACTCCCCTTCCCTTCCACGCTCTCTAGAAATCAATGGAAAAAGTGATCCTCGGGTGAGGACGAACAACAACACAAAATAATAGTAAAATGAAGTGTATAACAGCTGTGAAGCCATCACCGCCATCTGATTCCGGAATGTCTCATGATGTCAACAAGAGTCCCAGACCTGTCCGCAGGCAGCACCCATCCCCCACCCCGGACCATCCTGTCTGTGGTCCCGCAGGGACCGTCCTCTTTATTCCCGCCCTGAACTGCAGGGACACGGGGCCGGGGACTGTGGACCCCTGCTTCCCGAAGTTCTAGGGCCGTGGTCGGCAAACTGCGGCTCGCGAGCCACCTGCGGCTCTTTGGCCCCTTGAGTGTGGCTCTTCCACAAAATACCACGGCCTGGGCGCGTCTATGTTGAAGAAGTGGCGTTACAAGAAGTTTAAGTTTAAAAAAGGTGGCTCTCCGAAGAAATGTCCATCGTTGCACTGTTGATACTTGGCTCTGTGGACTGAGGAGCTTGCTGACCCCTGCTCTAGGGAAACTGTTGAAAAGGGGAGGGGGTCTCCATGGCTCCTAGGCACCCGCGATGGGAGCTGATGCTGCGCCCGGTTCGAGAACAAGGGGTCCGAGCCCCATGGCAGCACGGAGGGGCCGATTCGCTGAAGGAAAGGCCGCTGGGCTGACATCCCTCGCTGGAGCCTGACCTGCACCGAGGCCCAGCGTCCCGCCCTCGCAGCCGGCGGCGGCCACGTGGACGAGGGTCTTTTTTTAATTTTTATTTTTTGCAGACTTAGTATTATTTTTATTTTATTTTATTTTATTTTATTTTATTTTATTTTATTTTATTTTATTTTATTTTTTAATAAATCTTTATTCAGATTATTACAATTGTTTCTCTTTTTCCCCCCATAGCTCCCCTCCACCCATTTCCCACCCCACCTTCTGCCCTTACCTCCCCCCCACTGTCCTCATCCATAGGTGTACGATTTTTGTCCATTCTCTTCCTGCACCCCCCACACCCCTTTCCCCTGAGAATTATCAGTCCACTCCCTTTCTATGCCCCTGATTCTATTATATTCACCAGTTTATTTTGTTCCTCAGGTTTTTAATTCACTTGATTTTTAGGTTCACTTGTTGATAGATATGTATTTGTTGTTCATAATTTTTATCTTTACTTTTTTCTTCTTCCTCTTCTTTAAGAATACCTTTCAGCATTTCATATAATACTGGTTTGGTGGTGATGGACGAGGGTCTTTTGATCACAGGGACCAGGTCGCTCCAACTAGCTTCAGCGGAAAGAGGGTGTCACTGGGGCGGAGCTGGGGGTTGTTCTCCGCCCCCGCCCCCCCACCCCGCCCCCGAGTTTGCAGTCCGGCCTCAGACGGTAACAGTGACCTGAGCAGGCCCAGGGCTCCTCTGCTGTGTCCAAAGGCCTGTTGCTGGGGGAGGGCTGCTGGAGGGGCTGGGAGCTGGGCTGCCTCTTACCGGACGGAGAAGCTGACCTGGTGCCCTTCGTGGAAGCGGGAGGAAGCCCAGAGCTCGCAGACAGCGCCGCTGCTCTCGGCCTCACTGTCCTGCTCCGAGTGGCTCTGCCTGGGACACCTTCCATGCCCTCCGCAGCCCTCCCTTCCCGGCTGGAGGGGAGAAGGGGCCCTCTCCCTGCCCGGGGCCCTCTCCCTGCCCGGGGCCCTCTCCCTGCCCTGGGGGCCCTCTCCCTGCCTGGGGGCCCTCTCCCTGCCCGGGGCCCTCTCCCTGCCCGGGGCCCTCTCCCTGCCCGGGGGCCCTCTCCCTGCCCGGGTCCCTCTCCCTGCCCGGGGCCCTCTCCCTGCCCGGGGGCCCTCTCCCTGCCCGGGTCCCTCTCCCTGCCCGGGGCCCTCTCCCTGCCCGGGGGCCCTCTCCCTGCCCGGGGCCCTCTCCCTGCCCGGGGCCCTCTCCCTGCCCGGGGGCCCTCTCCCCTGCCCGGGGCCCTCTCCCTCCCCAGGGCCCTGTGCCCACCCGGAGCTCTGCAGACGTCCTGAGGCCTGGCTTCGCCCAGTCAGGGCTGGCCTGTGGCTGCTGTGCCAGGGAGGCACCCAGGACCGCCTCACAGGGGTCTTTTCATCTTCATCTCTCTACATAGCAGCTGCTAGATTTTTCCATTTAAAAAATTGTTTTAATTCTTACAGGTCCTTGTGTTCTAATAGAACATCCTGTTACACAAAGATACAGGGATATTTCAGAGGCCAAAGGGCCTCTAGAGTCCCTGAACTAGACAGAGGGAAGCTGTCAGAGCCGTCTCACTGGCTCCTGGGGGCATTGCCTGACGGGTTCAGCGTTTGTCCTGAGTTCCGTGGCTCTGTTTGCACGTGGCAAGCGTAGCTGCCCCGCGCCCGCCAGTACGGGGCTCCCATCCCAGGGCCTAGCAGAAGATGAGACGCATCAAGCTCTGCATCAAGAATAGAAACTTTGAGCCCAGCCGGTGTGGCTCACTGGTTGAGTTTCAACCCAGGAACCAAGAGGTCCCAGTTTGATTCCCAGTCAGGCACATGCACAGCTTGTGGGCTCGATCCCCAGTAGGGGTGCAGGAGGCAGCCGATCCATGATTCTCTCTCATCATTGATGTTTCTGTCTCTCCCTCCCTCCCTCCCTCTCTGAAATCAATATATATACTAAGTGGCCAGATTATTATGATCTCTGAACCCATAATAATCTGGCCACTCAGTATATATATATATATATGACCCAGTGCATGAATTCGTGCATGGATGGGGGTCTGGCCAGCCTGGCCAGGGGGAGGGGACATGGGCAGTTGGCCGGCCTGCCTGCTGGTCAAACTCCTGGTCGAGGGGACAATTTGCATATTAGCCTTTTACAGGGGTCCTCAAACTACGGCCCGCGGGTCACATGCGGCCCGCCGAGGACATGGATCCGGCCCGCTGGGTGCCGCTGCCTGTCCTGCTTAGCAGCCGACGCGTCCCGGGCCCGCAGTGCGCATAGGAATTTGTTCATAGTTTTTTTTTAAAACTATAGTCCGGCCCTCCCACGGTCTGAGGGACAGTGAACTGGCCCCTGTTTAAAAAGTTTGAGGACCCCTGAATAGGATATACACTGAGTGGCTAGATTATTATGCGTTCAGAGATCATAATAATCTGGCCACTCGGGGTGTGTGTGTGTGTGTGTATATATATGTATATATATATATATATACACATATATATATACATATATATATACATATATATATACATATATATATATATATATATATATATATATATAGAGAGAGAGAGAGAGAGAGAGAGAGAGAGGGAGAGAGAGTAAGACCCACATCTCTGAGTTTTGTGAGGGGAGAATGGGTGGTTTGTTGCATATGAAAGCGTGCCGTCCGCTGCAGGGGGCTGTCTGCAGGCTGGTGAACAGTCTCATTAGAGAAGTCTCCACTGCCAACTTGGCACTGACCCCGCAAAGCCAGCCGTGAGCTCAGGGCCCTCGGTGCCAGGAGGAGGAGCAGGGAGCTGGTGGCTCTGCTAGCAGGAGGCACCCAGCACTGGGCAGCTGCAGGCACCCCGGGCCGGCCAGAGGCTGTACCCAGCCCGGGTCAAGTGCCAGGGGGCACCACCTCCACCCCCTGGGAGAGGCACCAGGCTATTCACAGGTTGTCCCTGAGACATTAACGGCCTTCAGTGCTCAGCAGTGAGATGCGCCGCTTGGAAGGCCGGCCAGCATAAATAGGCCTCTTTATTCCCCTGCCTTCACGCTCCCGGGAAAGAACAGCAGAACCGGGAAGACGGACATTCCAGGGATGCCACAGCGAGACCTCAAAACAGCACAAGGCCGCGTCTGCTGGAGGAAACACTGCATGAGAGACGGGCTGCAGCGGAGGGGAAGGGCCAGCCAGACGGGGGAGGGCCGGCCAGCTCACAGAGGGCGCCCCGGAGCCGGAGCCGGAGCCGGGCAGGGTGGCCCTCCATCCCACGCCAGGGTGCTCCCCCGACATCGTGGTTTCTCTCCTCTAAAACAGTGGAATTTTGCCATCATGTGTCCTTAGGAGTGGATTCCAAAGATATCTGGTTGCTCAAAATCCATGGGGCGTGTGGCTGGTATTCGTTGTTTATTTTTTTTTTTTAAATATATTTTATTGATTTTTTACAGAGAGGAAGGAAGAGGGATAGATAGTCAGAAACATCGATGAGAGAGAAACATCGATCAGCTGCCTCCTGCACATCTCCTACTGGGGATGTGCCCGCAACCAAGTTACATACCCTTGACTGGAATCGAACCTGGGACCTTTCAGTCCGCAGGCTGACGCTCTATCCACTGAGCCAAACCGGTTTTGGCTGGCTGGTATTAGTTTTAAGCAGAATCCTTTCCGAGCAAATAGGGCGTCTCTCCAAGTGCATCTAGGATTGAGGCCTGCTTTTCACCGTAGATTAGATTACTTACTCGGTGGGAAAAAGAAAACTCTTTTTGGTCCTAAGGCGCATGGCGACACCACGTTGTAAGACAGGAAAGCGAAGTCCCTGCTTCTGGGCCTCCCCCTGGCGTGGGAGGTGGTCGAGTCCTCCCAGCTGACTGGCATCTCTGTGTGATTGGCATCTCGGTGTGGTGCCTTTGGTTTGAGAACACTAAGGCGAAAACTCTGCAGATAGACTTTTTAAAAAATATATTTTTATTGATTTTAGAGAAGAAGGGAGAGAGAGAAACATCAATGATGAAAGAGAGCCATGGATCGGCTGCCTCACGCACGCCCCCCTCTGGGGCTGGAGCCCGCAACCCGGGCATGTGCCCTGACCGGGAATCGAACCGTGACCTCCTGGTTCCTGGATCAACGCTCAAGCACGGAGCCCCGCCGGCCGGGCAGAGGTCTTTCTTACTAACAAACTAAACTCACACAAACTAAACACACTTACTAAGTTTCGGTGAGCTGAACTTTTCAGCCTGTTTCTCACCGTAGATTGGTACGGGGGTTTGTGCCCGCGACGTGACTGCGTCCAAGGCTGAGGCTGGGACGGCTGCTCCGCTGCCCACCCCGCTTTGCTCCTTTCCAGTCTCAGAAAACAGGGTGGGAAGCGGGGGTGACTGTGACGAGGTGGAAGAGGGGGCCACAGTGTGTGTGGGCCCGTGTCGCCTATTTTGGGAATGGGACTTCTGAGTCACCCTCTAAATTAGATGCAGGTGTTCTTGGCAGAGCAGAGAGCTGAGAGCCGTGGCCCAGGGCCCGGCCCCTCCCGCTCTGCTGTGTGAGGGTCCCAGAGAGGAAGAAACTGGGAGGGGAAGCACACAGGCGCTCGTAAGATTAGTCAGCCCCCGAGGGACGTCTTTTTTTATTTAATTTAATTTAATCTCATTTATAGATTTGAGAGAGAGAGAAACATCAATTTGTTGTTCCAATTACGGATGCATTCATGGTTGCTTCTTGTGTGTGCCCTGACTGGGGATCGAACCCACAACTTCGGATTATCCGGATGACACTCTAACCCACTGAGCCACCCGGCCAGGGCCCCGGTGACATCTCGGTAAGGAGTAAGTTGTGGCCATTCTTTGCCAAGGTCTGGTTTCAAATCCTGGGCCAGAAGCTTCTACCCCCTGATGTATATATATATATATATGGCAGCTCACGTATCTGAAGTTGGTAGCCTATAAAATAGCACTAACTCACAAACTGTAAGGTCGTTATACACCTGAAAGATGGGGAGCATTAAGTGCCTCACACATAGTAGGTGCTTAACAAATACTATTGGCATTCATTCTTCTTTTTCTTTTTAATGTATTTTTTTTATTGATTTCAGAGAGGAAGGGAGAGGGAGAGAGAGATAGAAACATCAATGATGAGAGGGAATCATTGATTGACTGCCTCTTGCACACCCCCGACCAGGGATCGACCCTGCAACCCAGGCATGGAATCGAACCTGGAACCCCTCAGTCCGCAGGCCGACGCTCCATCCACCGAGCCAAACAAGCTAGGGCTGGCACTCCTTCTTGAACTGCCCTGTGTATTAGTTCTGTCTTCCATCCCCCAGGCCCTCCAGCTAGGCTCCTGGAGGCCAAGGACTGATTTATTCATCTCTGAGGTCCTCGCAGGTAGGCATGGAGGCGGCCATCTGCAAATCCTGGGAGCCATCTCCCCTGCACCGGGCTCCCGCCGCCACCCTGACCCCAGCCTGGCACGCACACCGGTGTCCCGTGTTTCAGCCGTCCCTCCCGCATCACGGTGACGGCCAGCAGAGCGGGAGACAGACAGGAAGGAAGAAGCAGACCCCCAGGGAAGCCCAGCCTGTTCCAGTTCAGGTGCCAAAGGCGTCCGTGTAAGGTCAGCCTGGGGACAGGATTCCCAGGGCGGAGTCGGGTGAGAGCTGCAGAGGCCCTGGTTCCGCGTGGGCAGAGGCCCCGCAAGGCCAGCGGGGGCTGTGGGAGACGGGGTGCAAGTCAGGCTGAGGGTGTGGGAGGTAAGATCATGCTCATTCAGTCAGTGCTGTGAGGACCTACTATGTGCCGAGCACTGGCCTAGGTGCCACAGGATGTGATGGAGAACGAGACAGAGTCCAGTGGGGATTTAGGAAAAAAAAAAAAGAGTTCATCACAAAAATCGCTGGGGCACTAGGAGGCAGAGCAAAACACTCCTGTAGCCACAGGAGGTTAGGGAAGGGCGCCGGGGCCGCGACAACCCGCTGGAGCGAGGTCAGCGTGGAGTCTGGCCAGAGGGAGAAGGGCATCCCGGGCGGCCAGAAGGGCGCTCGGAAGGCGGGGACCCTGGGCTGGAGCAGGGGAGTGGATGCTTCAGGAGCTGGGGCTGGAGGGGACCTGCCCTGGGCGCCCTGAGGGAGTCTCCTGGGAGGGAGGCAGTGCATCCACCCTGGGGTGACAGACACGCAGCACCCAGCCAGGAGGGGGGAGGAAGCGGGAAACGCCCCCTGAGGAGAGCGGGGAGACCGGGAGGAGCAGCTTCACCCCGGCCGGCCCGGTGGCCAGGCCTGTTCTGGAACTTGGGGCTCAGGAAGGAAGCTGAGCCCTTCGGGCGTCCCATGGCAGACGGAGGCCCAGGCACCCGCAGACAGAGGCTGTGCAGGTGGGTTCAGAGGGGAATCGTATCAGCACCGCGCTGGCAGCGGGCTCCGACTCAGGGTCCGGCTCCAGCCCCAGTTGGAAATGCCCTCACTCCAGGCCCGCCCGGCCGGCGTGGCTCCGTGGCTGAGTGTCGACCTCTGAACCAGGAGGTTGGAGTTCAATTCCTGGTCAGGGCACACGCCCAGGCTGGGGGCTCAAGTCCGTGTAGGGGGCGTGCAGGAGGCGGCCGATCCATGATTCTCTCTCATCACTGATGTTTCTATCTCCCTCTCCCTCTCCCTTCCTCTCTGAAATCAACAAAAATATATTAACAACAACAACAAAACCAAAACAAAAATATCGAGCCAGTCAGAGGTCAGGCATGTGGACCAGAGGGCAGCGGGGACAGAGCCGATGCCCGAGAGACGGTGACCCGAAGCCGCTTTTACTCTGTGGCCCGGGCACCCACTGGGCAGCTGAGAAGCGAGGACACCCACTCGGGCCGGCCCGCCGCCTGGCTCACTGGTGTCCAGACGGGAGCGGAACAAAGCCGCAGCCACCGAGGTCCGTTTCCATTTCCCTCACAACTTCGTGCGCACCCGTTCACTCGCAGGGTCCCTCAGAGACGCGGCCAGGCTGTGTCCAGGGCCCGGCCCCGGCCCTCGGCCACCCTGCGAGATGCCACGGTGGCCGCGACTTTGAAATCGGTGGCACGTCCCGTCCCGCTTGGTCCAGCCGAGGAGCCCCGCGTCCTGAACCCACCGCCGAGCACGCGCCCTCCCCTCGGAGGAGCAGCCTGGGTTTTGGGCGAGGGCGGGCGCCTGGACATCATGAGGACCTTCCAACCAGAAACTGCCCGCTGTGCCCCCGCCAGCCTCTGCCCTGGGCAGTGAGGGTTCATGTACACACACACACACACACACACACACACACACACGCACACGCACGCACATGCACACGCCATTCACCTCATTGACAGGGGCCGCATTCATTCACCTCCTTCGAAGGCTGCCCATGGGTTCCTTTCTCACAACAGGGAACCCCCTTTAATGAGCCCTCCTTTTCTTTTTCAAATCAGATAGACAAACAAGCGGATGACAATGAAAAGAAAAGACAAAGCAAGCGTCTCCGATGACAGGAGCAGAGCCTGTGGCTTCCCAGTTGCTGCCTCCCGAGGAAGGGATTGGAGGTGGAGGTGGAGGAGGACGTGGGGAGGAAGACGGTCATGTCTACTTCAGTTTCCCAGGGAAGCCTCGCTTCCTTTGACTTCGTATAAACAAAGGACAGTGGTGAGCTCTGTGATCACAGATTACCGGGCCTTTAAAGTAAACGCAGTTTGTCTAAGGGGGGAGCTAACCAAGGACGACCCTTTTTCCAGAACGGGACTCCTTAGCTAAGAATGAGAATCACAGCGATATCGCTTTATTGAGTATTTACTACGTAACAGGCACTTACTAAGCACTTAGCAGACATTA
The DNA here is from genome assembly GCF_963455305.1 of Plecotus auritus. Lineage (NCBI taxonomy): Eukaryota > Metazoa > Chordata > Mammalia > Chiroptera > Vespertilionidae > Plecotus > Plecotus auritus. The sequence goes on from NC_137782.1 coordinate 172,974,336, forward strand.
GAAATAGTGTTGACTGGCTGTATCTATTTCGCCCAGAAATCCCACTTCTGCGAATCTATTGCAAAGAAAGAAAGCTGTCTCTATAACAAAGGGGTATGCGTGTGTGTGTGTGCGTGTGTGTGTGTGTGTGCCCGTGTATGTGTTAGCATTGTTCACAGTGGCCAGACATAAAGTGAATATCAGTAAACACAGGACCAAGTGAAGAAAGTGTGTTATTTCCACGTCACGACGTGTGCGGCCGTTAAAATCAGAGCTTTGCCAGATGACTAGGGCTGTCCAGAAGGTATCACTGGGTGAGAAAAGTCGGATGCATAGCATCCTGCATAAGAGGGTCTCTTTACAAATGACCAAAACGCCTCTTTTGTGAACACGTATATTCACTTGAGTGTACATATTGTGGGCCTGTCTTCCTGTGGCCTCATGGAGAAAAATATGGACGGTACGTTCTCGGTTGTCAGCATGGTTATGTGGATGTGCCGTCCGCCTGGGTTTGGCAGGGAGCTGTGCCGTGAGAGAGCCGACTGGAGGGGAGGGAGGTCTTTAGAAATATTTGGGCAGGAGAATCTTGGAGATAGAGTCTTTCTTCTAATCTGGGTGGAAGGGGAGGGGGGCCTGGGCATTAAGATTTGAATATTAAGGAAGGATGCCTTTATTTCGTCTGCCAAGCTGGAGACATGAGAAATGTCAATGACATGGATGTAGATACACATATCCGAATTATAAATCTGCCCATGGCAGGCCCCTGCTTAAATCCGCCCCCGGCTTCCCTTGGGGTGAAGCCCGCCCTCCTGACCACAGACACCCCCCCTCCCGCCCCTGCTCTGAGCGACACGCTAACCCAGCCGTGGGCAAACTACGGCCCGCGGGTCGGATCCGGCCCGTTCGGCTGTTCTATCCGGCCCGCGGAGCCGAAAGAGCGGAGGATTCTCTTGCTCTCCCCTCCGCTCCTTTACTTTGAATTTATATTAGTTCACACAAACACTCCATCCATGCTTTTGTTCCGGCCCTCCAGTCCAGTTTAAGAACCCATTGTGGCCCTCGAGTCAAAAAGTTTGCCCACCCCTGCTCTAACCACTGAGCTACATCAGCTGGGGCACTTTTTACTTCTTAACAAAATAATGATGATTCCATAAAATTGTATAGCACTTCATAGTTTACAAAGTCCTGTGAAAAAACAAAAACGGAGGAGTGATGTCTTTGTGGTTAAGCACCTGCCAAGATCACTGGGCTCCGGCCCCAGGGCCACCCTCGTGTCTGCCTCTGCCTCTGTCTCCGCGCCCTCTGCAGGATACAGCGTCTGCCTGCAAACCGCAGACAGCACAGTAAACAGTGGTCAAATATTGATTCCAGGCTCACTCGTGGCAGCACTCGCATTTCTAATCAATAGCATCACTTCCTCCTTCTAAGAATTTTCAGAAGGCGGAGACCAGACTTGTCGAACCTTGACAGCAGAGAGCCGATAAGATCTGAGGCTGCCTAGCCCGCGGGGAGAGCCGGAGGTCCCGTGTGCACACACCTCAAGCTGTCAGTGACTCTACGTGTGCAACAATGGCTCTTTCAGTGCATGGCTGTGGGCCCCGGCCGGGGAGCTCGGTCGGTGAGAGCGTCCTTCCGATACGCCCAGGTTGCGGGTTTGACCCCTGGTCAGGGCGCGTACAAGAATCAACCAATGAGTGCACAAATACGTGGAACAAGAAATCGATGTTCCTCTCTCTCTCTCTCTCTCTCTCTCTCTCTCTCTCTCTCTCTCTCTCTCGTCTCTCACGTCAATTTTAGAATTGTGAGTGTGGACACAATAAGCAAACCCCTATTGCACTATGTCTGAACTTAATAAATATTTGCCACTGAATTGACGTGCCTCGCGTTAAAAAATTCTCATACAGTGTTTCCGCATTAGCCGATATTTCCGTAGTATGACTGTTTAAAACTTAAATGTGTTTTCTAAATAATAAATCTGTTCCTCCATGCTGTCATTCAGTGAAGAATGAATGCCCACTAGATGCCAGACATGTGCTTCCCCCACGACACAGCAGTGGACACAGCAAACGAACCCCCAACCTCGGGGAGTTTACATGCCTTCGGGGCAGGAGAGGAGGAGGATAACCAAGCGGTAAGTAGCATGTTATATGAGCGATGACTGGTATGAAGACATATGTAGTAGGAAATGACTAAGCCCAGCCCGTGTGGCTCAGTGGTTAAGCATCGACCTATGAACCAGGAGGTCACGGTTCGATTCCTGATTCCCAGTCAGGGCACAGGCCCGGGTTGCAGGCTCCATCCCCAATAGGAGATGGTTTTCTCTCATCATTGATATTACTATCTCTCTCTCCCTCTCCCTTCCTCTCTGAAATCAAGAAATACATACATATATATATATATATATATATATATATATATATATATAATTTTTTTTTAAGAAGAAAGGAAGCTAAAGGGTGAATGGGCTGCAATTCAAATCAAGGTGTTTGGGGAAGTGACATCTGAGCAAAGAACTGATAATAAGAATGAACTGTGAGGATATCTTGGGGGAAATCTCTACCTTTTGAACGAACACATAATTTTAAAAAGACAACTTCCCAAGTAGCCTGTGCACCCCTTGCTGGCTTCTAGGAGAGGGGGTGGGAGGTCGCCGTGGCCTTGGCCAGTGGCATCTCTGTGACTGCCCGTGCTGGGCTGCGGCGGCCAAGGGCGGGGCCCGCTGAGGGCTGAGGACTGTTTGCCCTCCACCCAATGGCCCGAATCTGTTTTCCTGTTGCATGGATCCTGTGTCGCCAGCAGCTACTGCTTCCTGCTGACTCAGGCGGCGTCTCTGCACCGCCACCCACACCTGCCATCTGCCGTGTCCTTATGTCACTGCTGCGCTGGGACTGGGCCCAGAAGAGAGACTTGAGCAGAAGCCGCACCTTCCGAGCTGGGGGTTAGGACGCCCGTCCTGCCCGCCCAGGTGGGACCTGGCGTGTTCGTGTCCTTGCGAGCAATGCCCGTCCTGGCTCTGGGAGTGGCAGATCACGGGACCCCAGCTTGGGAACTATGGCTAGTTAATGCCTCATTTTCTTTCCTTTCAGGCCTCAGAGCAATTTCCTTTCTGATTTCAACAGATTTTCTTGCTGCGAGGCAAGTAGACACATAAGGCCCACCAATGTGACTGAGACAGATTCTGATGGAGGGGTGTCTGCGAGGAGGTTCCCAAGATGTGACCCGAGGGGCTCCCAGACAGGGGAAGGGACCCAGAAACACAGCGGACAGGGCTGTCTTTATTGCTTTATTGTTTTAACCAGCATGCCTCTGGCACACTACTCATCGACGGGTCCCTTTCACATCTCTCTCTCTCTCTCTCTCTCTCTCTCTCTCTCTCTCTCTCTCTCTCTCTCTCCCTCCCTTCCTCCCTCCTTTGTGTCCGCCTCCCTCCCTCTCCCAAATCAATGGGAAAAATCTCTCCTTGGGTGAGGATTAACAACAACAACCACAAGTGGGGCTGAGTGTTGTCAGAGACCAGACCGAGGCGGCCTTGTCTGGATGCTAGAACGTCTGGGCTTTAGCCCATGAGGCAGCGTTCCCCAGAGCACATTGGGGCGCTGCAGTTCTGGGGGACATTGCTTGGAGCTGCTAAACAACCAAAGGCTTTGGAAATCCGCTGGGTTCCCTGAGTCTGAACGGGTCCCTTGCCTCCGGGGCCTCTGGAGCGAGCAGGGGGCAGAGCAGGCTGCGTTCTCCAAACCCAAGCGACACCCCGTTTCTGAGGAGCAGCTCACAGGACAGGTGTCTCCGGGGGGACCCTGAGGTGGCTCAACACCAGGGTGTCGCCCACATTTTTGAGCTGCAGAAGGACACGGAAAACAGAGGAGCATTTAGAATGACGGCTGCCCAGCTGTGTGGGTGTGGCTCAGGGGCCAGCGGCCTCCCCGGGGGACATCCACCAGGGGTGACGAGCCCTGTCCCCACCGCGCGGCGAGGCTGGCTCATGTCTGGTGAGCCCCTCACAGAGGCCCGGCCGGCGGGGACGCCTTTCATCTCCGGCCAAAGCCACACACAGGCCCAGCTCTGAGCAGCTGCCTGGGCTCGGCCCCTGTGTGCTGAGAGGCCATGCAGGGGACAGGGTCAAGCGGGGCGGAGGCAAAGTGATGCCGGGAGGGAGAGGCGACGAGAGCCACCATCAGGTTTAACGCCTCTAGCTGACATATGGGGAAACCGAGGCTGAGAACGCAGGGATATGCCTAAGCTCACACAGCTGCCACATTTCCAAGTAACTCCGTGTGCCTTATAGTGGTTTTGTATTATTATTCTTCCTGCTCATTTTAATAATTTTTCCAAGTATTTTGCCTTCATACCTAGCATCCTTCTTGCTCAAGGGCCATTAACATTTTTTTCTTGGATGTATGTTTTTGCTATATATATATATATATATATATATATATATATATATACACACACACACACACACACATACACACACACACACACACACACACACACACTGAGTGGCCAGATTATTATGATCTCTGAACACATGATAATCTGGCCACTCAGTATATATATTAGAGGCCCGGTGCATGAATTCATGCATGGGTGGGGTCCAGCCAGCCTGGCCAGGGAGAGGGGACATGAGCGGTTGGCCGGCCTGCCTGCTGGTCGAACTCCTGGTCGAGGGGACAATTTGCATATTAGCCTTTTATTATATAGGATATACACTGAGTGGCCAGATTATTATGTGTTCAGAGATCATCATCACCTGGCCACTCAGTGTATATATATATATACTAGAGGCCCGATGCGCAAAAATTCGTGCAAGAGTAGATTTTCCTTCCTCCAGCAGCCAGCACCAGCTTCCCTCCAGCACCCAGGACTCAGCTGGCTTCCCTCTGGCCCCGGCTTCGTAAGGAAGGATGTCCAGAAGATATTCCGTCTACTTAGCATATTACCCTTTTATTATTATAGATATATATATATATTGATTTCAGAAGGAAGAGAGAGGGAGAGAGAGATAGAAACATCGATGATGAGAGAGAATCATTGACCGGCTGCCTCTTGCACGCCCCTTACTGGGGATTGAGCCTGCAACCCAGTCATGTACCCTTGACTGGAATTGAACCTGGGACCCTTCAGTCCACAGGCCAACGCTCTAGCCAAAGAGCCAAACCATCTAGGGCTACAATATATATATATTTTTAAAAACTCACTTTCTTTTGATTATCTTGCCTTTGACTTTCCTGCAAACTAACAGATTGTTAAATGCAAGTAGGATAATGACAGGAACAAGCCCTTTGCCAAGATCTGAACAGTGCCCGAAATAACTCTTACCAAATGCCTTCCTCACCCGGTGCCTTTTCCCTCGTCCTAATGGGACAAGTGACTTTCAAAGAAAGGAACCGAGAGAGGAAGGGGGCAGCTGCCACCAGGAGATGCAGACAGGGACCTGGTGGCGAGTCGGAGCGGGGAGCAGAGGAGACTATAAGCCTGAAGAAGCCCAAAGTCTTCCCTTTGCAACGCCGGTTCCCCAACCTGGAGTTCCAGGCCCCGGAAGCCCTCATGGCCACCTCGGTTCCAATCGGGTGTTCATCCTTAGTCACCAGGATTGGCTGGCCTCCCCCTCCTCCATCCCGCGGCCTCTGCTCGCCCGAACGTCCTGCGGTCCAGCTCACTCGGTGCTCACGTGCCGCCTCTGCCCCGAGTTCCGAGGCTCCAACTGCGTCTCTCCAGGATGCTCGTCCCTGTCCAAGCCGGGCGGCCTCTCAAGGGTTGACTCCGACCTTTTGGTTTTATAGGAGAAAAAATAGAGGCACAGAATGGACCTAAGTTGCCTGAGATCACACAATTAACAAATGGTTGAGCATCGACCTATGAACCGGGGAGGTCACGGTTTGATTGCCGGTCAGGGCACATGACTGGGTTGCAGGCTCGATCCCCAGTGTGGGGCGTGCAGGAGGCAGCCGATCCATGATTCTCTCTCATCACTGATGTTTCTCTCTCTCTCTCCCTCTCCCTTCCTCTCTGAAATCAATAAAAACATGTTTTTAACAAATGGAAAGATTGGGACTCAGTTTTCCTGATTCTTGGCCCATGACCATTTGATGATGTCAAGACAGTGAATACCATCTATTACATTCACTTACACTTAACAAGATTTACAATAACCAATGCTTTTGGTGGCTAATACATTAACACGTTGTCATTAATCCTCACAGGTATCCATCCATCCGTCCATCCATCCATCCATCCATCCACCCACCCACTCATTTGTTCAGACTCACTTGTTCATGTATGGAGGCCACGTTCACGCTCGGTGCTGGTGCTAAGTACTGCCACTCCCATTTCGCAGTGGGGAACCGGCACTGAGCAGTTCCAGGACTTGTGCTGATGTACTGAATGAGTCAGGGCTCCACAGGAACCAGAATGGACTCAGGTGGTTTCCACGAAGGAACCGTGTGCCGGGGGTAGACGGGATTAAGGAAGACGAGGCCTGTGGAGGCGCCCGGTCATCTCAGCGAGAAGCTTGGGCCACCAGGGAGAAGGGAAGACCCAGGGCTCCTGGAGCCAGCGAGGACAGGATGGACTGCAGCAAGGAGGGGCCGTAGGTTCGGGGTGCAGAGCTGCTGCGAGAGGACGCGCCAGCGGGGAGGGGAAGAAACCCCGCCCTCCATCCATCTCTTCCCAGGGTCTCCCTTTGGCCGAGCCCAACCGGAAGACAGAGGGCAGGGGAGCCAGGGAGGCGGTCCACAGAGGTAGCCCCTGGGGCATAGAGCAGGGTGGACAGGACTCCAGACCAAGCAGAAGTACCGGCTGCCACGTGGATGCGCTAGGATGCCAGCTCTACCTTCAGACTCCAAGTCCCGTGCTTTCTCCTGCACCGGGCAGCGTGCTTGCTTCACGGCCTCACGTTCAACCCATCATTCAGGCAGGAAGCAAGCTGAGCACTTGCTCCTTGAGGGCCCTGTGGGTATGCCTAGCCCCTCACCAGATCGTAAGGGCCATGACGCTGACCTCCTGATCTCCGAGCCCCCCAGCCACACGTGCTGGCGGTCGGCCTTCCACCATGCTGCTGACGGCGAGGAGCTCTGAGGAAGCCGCTGTGACTGCTGCTGCTGCTGCTGTTGGTCTTTTAGGGCCGCCGTGATTTGGGGTTCTGTTGTTGCTGTTTTAGGACCACGAGGAGGGGCCCTAAGAGATGCTGCCCCAGGGTGAGCCCTTAGAGCTGCTCTGCTTGGAGGCTGGGGGGGAGGGTGGTGCACTTTCCTGTCGTCTCAGAGCGAGGGTGCGGGTTATATGTGAGGTCTGATGGCCTTATGCTCTGGGAATTCCCACCACTTCCAACAACAGCGGGTGAGGGTACCGGTGTTTCCCTGCCAGGGTGTTTGCGCTCTGCGGGCCCCTCCCCGCTCCCCGCTCCCCGCTCCCCGCTCCCGGCTCTCAGGGCTGCCGTGGAGCAGAGGAAAGAGGAGCCTGTCCTTCCTCCACGTGTGGCTCACATGGTGTCTGCATCCTCTGCATCGGGCGACACACGGCAAAGGGTGCGTGGCTTTCCCTTCCCTCCTGCTGGGCGACAGCGAACCATTCTTGTGTGGGAGCCGCCCAGGCCTGTTGAAACGCCGGCAGTGAGAATGCCAGCAAGGAATGGGGAGACTGGAAGGGTGTGCGCGCTGGCTTTCAGCTTCCGGTGGTGCCACAATGTACTGAGTGTGTGTGTGCGTGTGTGTATGTGTATATGTGTGCGTGTGTGTGTGTGTGTGTTTCTGTGTGTATGTTTGTGTGTGTATGTGTGTACGCGTGTGTACGTGTATATATGTGTATGTGCGTGTGCTTGTGTGTATGTGTGTGCGTGTGTGTGAGTGTATGTGTATGTGTATGTGAGTGTGAGTGTGTGGTGTGGGTGTATGTGTGTGTTTGTGTGTGTGTGTATGTGTGCGTGTGTGTGTATGTGTGTGCTTGTGTGTGTGTGTGTGTATAATTTTTTTCTCTGGAAAAGTGCAAAAAAAATTACAAAGGACTATCCCACCACTTGCTTCTGTTTTTTTGTTATTGTGTTTTTTTTTTAACACATCCACTTAATCTACCTTAAGATACATGTGCAGTATTTAGATCTTTGTTACTTCATTGGTGAAGCCAGCAAAACCTGGAGGTTGTCTCAACATTTCCCTGGCCCTCGTCTTCCAGGCCCAGAAACCAAGCTGCGAACACAAGCCAGACGTGTGCGCCCGGCTTTCAGCTTCTGGTGGTGCCACAATGTACTGTGTGTGTGTGTGTGAGTGTGTGTGTGTGTGTGTAGCGCCTCACACACGTGTTCTTGTCTTCACGAGAACCCGCTCGGTGGGTGGTTAGCTTTTCCGGGTGAGGAAGTGGCGTGCAGCAAGGCGGTGACTTGCCCAAGGTCACAGAGCCCCTCAGGGGCGGCGCCGAAGCCTGACTCCAGGTCCCACGGGGCCACCTCCGACGGTCTGGGTGGGCTTGGGCGCGGCTGCTTCCGGGGAAGGAGGAGGCGGTCTCTGCGGCGGAGAGCAGACGGGACCCTCTCCGACCGGGTGCGCTCAGGTGCACCTGCTTCCAGGAATGACTACAAAGGAACTTGGAGGAAGTGGCCACAGAAGACCCTGCCACTGTCAAGTGTTGGGGACAGAGAGAATCAAACTCCCCAAACCTGATCAGGCGGGAAAGCAAGTGTGTCCTGCCGGCGTGCGTCCCGTCCGTGCTTGGCAGACACCCTGCAGGGCTGGGCTACCAGCCTGGGCGTCGTGAAATGCCCTCATGTGTTCAAATAAAAAAGGTTTTTTCCCTTGGCCTCAGCCTGGGCCCCCTCTTCTCCTTCATCCCGTTTTTCCCAGTTCTATTCATCCTTTCAGATTTCACCAGAATTATTACTTTCTTTAACTCTCTCTATATATATTTAAATATATTTTTATTGATTTCAGAGAGGAAGGGAGAGGGAGAGAGAATCATTGATAGGCTGCCTCCTGCGTGCCCCCTACGAGGGATCAAGCCTCCAACCCAGGCATCTACCCCGATCAGGAATCGAACCATGACCTCCCGGTTCATTGGTTGATGTTCAACCGCTGAGCCACACCAGCCAGGCCAGAATTGCCCCTTTCTTATAAACTTTCTCTGACCCCCATCCGGACGAAGCCTCCGTTACAATTTGCTTAGCCTCTTCCAGATTCCTGGTGGCACTCACCACATGGGTAATCACTTATTTGTATATTATGTGTCCCGTCCGTCCCCTCCATTAGCTCACGAGCCTGCTAAGGGCCCACAGCGCTTGTTTCTCTGCCTTTGACTGCGTTACCAGCCCCTAGGACAGGGGTGGGCAAACTTTTTGACTCGAGGGCCACCATGGGTTCTTAAACTGGACCGGAGGGCCGGAACAAAAGCATGGATGGAGTGTTTGTGTGAACTAATATAAATTCAAAGTAAAGGAGCGGAGGGGAGAGCAAGAGAACCCTCCCCTCTTTCGGCTCCGCGGGCCGGATAGAACAGCCGAACGGGCCGGATCCAGCCCGCGGGCCGTAGTTTGCCCACGGCTGGCTTAGCCTCTTCCAGATTCCTGGTGGCACTCAGCACATTGGTAATCACTTATTTGTATATTATCTGTGCCCCGTCCGTCCCCTCCATTAGCTCATGAGCCTGCTAAGGGCCCACAGCGTTTGTTTCTCTGCCTTTGACTGCGTTACCAGCCCCTAAGGAGCTTTGTTGGATGAATAACTGACCAAGTGCAAGAAACAATGCCGGCGATCCTGTCAGTCTCTCCCGGGGGAGAGGAACCAGCCTTAGGGACCACCTGTCCCACATGCCCAGCGCCGCCTGAGCCTTCTCTGGGTGCTCCTCCCAGAAACCCTGAGCGAGAAAGGGGAGCCCAGGGAGGCGAGTTCCTTTGCCCGAGGCCACACAGCGAGAAGGCACAGAGCCAGGCTTGGAATGAGGGCTCTGGGACTCTGCCGCCAGGGCCCCCTCGTGACCTCGCGCTGCCTGTCCAAAGGCATGGCCCTCCTGACGGGCCTGCGCTCGGACACGCGGTGCGCCCGCCTCCTCTGCCGCCGCTTCCCGAAGGCCCCGACTCCACTTACAGGACCGAGGGTGAATGGGATGTTACCAGGGTAACCTCCGCCTTCGGGGTGCCACGCTAACGGCCGGGAAGCGTAAAGTGGGTCCTCGTTTCCCAAGGCAGGTGTCTATGAAAATGGAGTGTCATCCCTACTCTACTGACCAATCACGTAACTGCAGTTTTCTTCTTTGCAAGCTAAGGTTGTTTTCCTAAAAACATTATGGATTTCAGAGAGGACGGGAGAGGGAGAGAGAGATAGAAACACCAATGATGAGAGAGAATCACTGATTGGCTGCCTCCTGCACACACACCCCGCCACTGGGATCGAGCCCGCAACCCAGGCATGTGTCCTGACTAGGTGATCTCCTGGTTCATGGGTCAACGCCCAACCACTGAGCCACACCGGCTGGGCTATACCACAGCGTTTTTATCCACTCACCTGCTGATGGCCACTTGGGCTGTTTCCAGATCTCAACAACTGCAAATAACGCTGCTGTGAACATAGGGGTGCGTACATTCTTTCTGATTGGTGTTTTGGGTTTCTTAGGAGACATTCCTAGAAGTGGGATCACTGGGTCGAATGGCAGTTCCATTTTTTATTTTTTTGAGGAAACTCCATATCTAGACTAATAAAAGGGTAATAGGCTAATTAGGGTGGACGTCTTCTGGACGTCCTTCCAGATGTCCATCCGGACAAAGCCCCAGTGGCTGCCCGAGGCTCAGGCAGGCTGCGGATGGTGGCTGCTGCTGGGAGGGCCCGAGGCTCAGGCAGCCGTGGCGGCCGGCAGTGGCAGCAGCAGAGGGGTGATGGGGGCATCACCTTCCCGATCAGCCGGTTGCCCCCTGCAGAGGGATGCCAGACTGCGGCTTAGGGGAGCGGGCCTAAGTCATCAGTAGGACATCCCCTGAGGGCTCCTGGACTGTGAGAGGGGGCAGGCCAGGCTGAGAGACCCCCCCCCCCGCCCCCAGTGCACGAATTTTCATGCCCTGGGCCTCTAGTATGTATATATCTTTGGAGTGACTTACCATTTACTTCCATGGATATCTGTGAGCTGTGACCAGCTGTCTCCCCTGAGAGCCTTTCATAGTATCCTGGTGAATAATTCGTCTTGGCCGCATCCAGTATCTTTTCATCTGGAGATCTTAAGGAGCCTTAATGACAGCCAAGCTTCATTACTGCTGTTTTGTGTGTGAAGGACCTGACTCACAGAGGGTTACAGCAATTTTCTCATTCAGGCTGGGAGCGATCACCAGAACCATGAATGAGACATAGGACAGAACTCTACTTCATAAACTATGAGACCCGCACCCTCTACAGCCGTGGAGTTTACAAAAATAAGGACACCTTTGAACTGAGAGCTCCTGCCTTTATTCTGCTATTAAATCTTGGCTGGTGTGAGGCAGGAGCATCTCGCTACACCCCCAGCTCGAGTTGCTCCGCAGTGGGAAGCAGGATGGGAAAAGCTGGTGCGTGTGTGGGTGATGCGCAGACCATTCAGAGCTCATTGTTTTCATTCACTAATTCACGTCCTCATTCCATTATTACGTAGCCGAGTCCCTGTCACGTCACTGGAAAATGGGCATCGTGCTATTAGCATTCTCAAAAGGCTGTTTGGAGAAGTCAGACAATTTCCATAAAGCACCCTGCCCAGCACATAGTAAAGCCTTTTACATCATAATTTTTGTTATCATTAAGCAAGTCATCGCAAGTACCGCATAAAGAGGCGCAGAAAAAGGTCCAAGTCCGGCTCGATGGGAGCAGAGGGCCAGGTGGCATCTGAAGGGTGGGTTAATTCCTGGGCGAGACGTAGATTCCCACAAGCTAAAAACTGGCACAGAGCAGGTGGGGGCTCAGGTAGAGCGGAGAGGGAGCCCTGTTCTTCCAGCTTAGCCTGTGAAGCGTCCCCACAGCTAGGAAGGCCTTGCTCGGTGGTCGCTGTTAAATCGACACCAACCTCTTAGAGATGAGCTGGGGATACAGAGAAAAGGAAACAGACACAATTCATAGGAAATGGGGTGGCACTTCCAAGTCCTGCGGATCCAGCCAGTTATGGGAGAATGAAAGCCTTGTGGGCAAACTTTTTGACTCGAGGGCCACCATGGGTTCTTAAACTGGACCGGAGGGCCGGAACAAAAGCATGGATGGAGTGTTTGTGTGAACTAATATACATTCAAAGTAAAGGAGCGGAGGGGAGAGCAAGAGAACCGGATAGGACAGCCGGATCCGGCCCGCGGGCCGTAGTTTGCCCACGGCTGCCTTAGACACAGGCAGGCCGGCCAGTTCAAATGCCCTCTGATCTCGGTGCTCACTTCTCCATCACTCCTCCTTAGTATCAGACAAAGCTTTTTGTCGAATTCACACCCGTCCCACCCGTGCTCAGGACACAGAAGGGACAGTGTTAAAAAGGAAGCCACCCACCTGGGACAGAGCCACAGAGCTGCAGAGGGGTCACCCCAAGAGGAGCAAGCACGGAGACCCTCTTTCTGTGGCTCGTTGGGGATGAGAGGAGTTGATATTATTAGGAAACTATTTCCTATTGCAGCGTCAGTCCACCGTGTGTTCTAAAAGCTGGGTTTAAAATCCTTCCCGATCTGGGCGTGAACCCCGGAAGATGTAAAGGAAAACACTGGTAGATCTGAATTCATAAAAGGTAAAAACGTTTGTGCGACAAACGGTATTGAAAAAAAAATTAAATAACGAAGAACAGACTGGAAGAAAAAAAATACTGCAATCTATGACACGTATTTTAACATTATATTGTAATTAGGAGGAATATTCATAATAGATAAAGAGCTCCTATAAATTAGTAAGAGAAAGGGAAATCCAATAAATAAAAGGTAGACACAGGTATTTTCAGAAGAAATAGAAACATGAAATGCTCATCACCAGCAGTCATTAAGGGAATACAAACGAAGACAAGGTGCCAGTTCATTTGCCCATAAAATTGGCACAAATCAAAAAGATTTACAGTATTTAATATTGGCAAAGCTAAAGGGAAATTGGCAGTTTCTCCACTGAGGGTGGGAATATAAACTGCAGCAGTATTTTAAAGGATAGCTTGGCAGTGTCTGTAACTATTTAAAGTATGCTACCCCTTCGTTACAACAAATTCACTTTTAAAAAATGTATTATTTGTATTGATTTCAGAGAGGAAGGTAGAAGGATAGAGAGATAGAAAGATCAATGATGAGAGAGAATCATTAATTGGCTGCCTCCTGCACGCCCCACACTGGGGATCGAACCTGCAACCGGGCGTGTGCCCTGACTGGGAATCAAACCCTGACCTCCTGGTTCAGAGGTCGATCCTCAACCGCTGAGCCATGCCAGCTGGGCACAATAATTTCACTTTTAGGAGCCAATACTAGTTACATATGTCCACCTGAAGGCAAAAATACAAGGATGCCAACTGCAACAACGTTTGTGACAATAAGAAAATACTAATAATATATTAGTAATAACTAATATTTATTGAGGGCTAGTAGTCTCCTAAGCACTTTAAAACAAACATTATGAGGAAACGGAAACCCACAGAGCTAGTGTTTGGTGGTGGCAGGATTTTAACCCAGACACTTTGTCTCCAGAGTCTGTTCTTAACGACTATGCTCTCTAGTAGAGAGTGAGGAAGCGTATGCTACATCTGTGCCACACCATATCAATACAGAAGTTAAAAAGAGTGAAAAGAATAAGGCAGATTTCTGTGCACAGACACAAAGGCATCTCCAAGACATATTATTAACCAAGGGGAAACATCAAGTTGCAAAACACTATGGTATGGTATAATGCCATATACGTGGGGAAAAGATATATCTGTGTGTACACAAATACATATGTATGGGAATGATAGAGGTCTTGAAAGATAAGAGAATGTATTATATGTGTGGGGAGATGTGGGAGAGTACCTTTTAAGGTATGGTCTATTCAGGGGTCCTCAAACTTTTTAAACAGGGGGCCAGTTCACTGTCCCTCAGACCGTTGGAGGGCCGGACTACAGTTTAAAAAAAAAACAACTATGAACAAATTCCTATGCGCACTGCGGGCCCGGGACGTGTCGGCTGCTAAGCGGGACAGGCAGCGGCACCCGGCGGGCCGGATAAATATCCTCGGCGGGCCGCCTGTGGCCCGCGGGCCGTAGTTTGAGGACCCCTGGCCGTTTTGAACTTTTACAAGAATGCATTTGCGATTACTTTGGTAAAACAAGAACTCTTTTACTGACCAAGAATGAAATAAAATAAAATAAAAAACATTTATCAAGAGATTAGTTTGTGTGGTTTTTTTTCTTCCATGTAGACAATGGTGAGGTCTTGGATTAAAAAAATCTTCTACACGATGGCTCTTTCTAACCTATGGAAGCGACCAGCAGAAGGTGCCCATTAGCTGTATCTTGCTGATCACCATTTTTTCCCTTTTTACATGAAGTTTTCATGTCCAGTATTTGGGTTCGTGGCTTCCTGTTAGGCCACCAAATTCCATAAACATACACGGGCCGTCCCTGAAAACATTAGTTGGGAACCTGAGAATCGCATGGTGTCCCTTCTGCTTTGCATGTTATGTTATGTTGTCATTAGGAAAAGGATCTGCAATCATGGATTATCTCATTATTTTGCCTCAGTGCCTAAGCAGGATGTAAGCTCACTCTCCTTTTGGTGTGGTCTATGGAGGTACCATATGAATGAGTCACTTGACATAAAGACCTAAAGGACGTACCTTTTTTTTTTTAATCCTCACCCGAGGATATTTTTCCATTGAGTTTTAGAAAGAGTGGAAGGGAGGGGGAAAGAGGGAGAGAGAGAGAGAGAGAGAGAGAGGAGAGAGAGTGAAACATCGAAACATCCATGTGAGAGAGTCACATCGATCGGTTGCCTCCCACCCGCACCCTCACTGGGGCTGGGATTGAACCTGCAACGCAGGTACGGGCCCTTGACTGGAACTGAACCCGTGACTCTCCGGTGCATGGGCTGACTGGCACTCTAACCACTGAGCCAAACAGGCCAGGGCAGGAAAAAAAAAACTGTACGTATTGGATCCCGCCAGGGCCTCCTCCTGCCCAAGTCCAAGTGAGGGTGGCTTTAACAGAAAACAAATAGGAGGCTGCTGGAACACTTACTGATTAAAACGTTACTTTGACAAGGTCCGGGTTTAGAACTAAGTTGCCAAATGTGGGCTTATCTCTGGCATGCCATTGAGAATGGTTCTTAAGATTCATTACTTAATGGGTATCAGATTGTAGCTTTTTTTGGAGTGGCCCATCGAACTTAATACAGCTTTTCAATTATGGAAGTTTGAATGTTCTCTTGAGCATCTTTACAGGAAAAAAAATATCCCACTTAAAAAACAACTGTATTCCCCTTCTGTTCTTACAGCTGATCATTTTACACGGTTTTAAATAGTGCGTACATTTCATATTTGTTGTTTTATTTCATCTTATTTCCGACACATCTTTCCGTGTGCTTGCCAAAAGTTCATGCGTTTGCCATGCCTCCTGCATCCGTGCCAGGACCCTTTCTGCTCCTGGGGCGGAGCTGGTTAGGATTCTGCCCCAGTGGCTGGACCACGGGGTCCATTCCCAGGTTACGGCCATTCTGAACACTCTGAATAGCCCTGCTATAAACATCTTTATACAGTTCCCCCTCCTCCTTCCCCCTTTGGATCATTTCCTTAGAAATGTACTTCCTTAAATGGGTTTACTGGGTCAAAAGGGTTCAATGAACAGTTTTATAGCTCTTGGCACATATTTTTCAGATTGCGCCCTGGGTGGATCTGGCCAGTGGTACGGGCCAGGAATGTGGGGGAGCGGCCCTTATAACCGCCCCCTCTTCCGCTCCCCAAAAGTCAAGGACCTTGCGAAGGCCTTGCAGATGGAAAGCATTTTTCTGTTGCCCTGTTGTCTTGTGATTAGGGTTTCAGCCCAGGCCGGGAGAGTCTTTCGGGATTCCAGGACTGGTGCCCTGGGGCCCCAGGAACCCGGCCAGGCGCTCCTGCCCCAGGGCCTGGATTCCACCCGCCGGCCCTCTTCCAGTTTCCGACTCCCACTGCACGGCCTCCCAGCCTTCCCAGGGCGCTCTTCCCGGCCCGGGCAGGCCCCTCGCGAGCGCAGAGCTCGGCAGGCGAGGGCAGCGACTAGCAGTCGCTATTATTTTGGCGCGGGTGATGCAAGACCCGCATAGCTGCGCGCTGAGTCAGCCGGGGCGGGCGGGCGGGGGTCGGGGGCGCGGACCCAACGCTTCCCCCCCACCCCCGCCGCCCCGGGAACAGCGGCTTCAGGCCGGGTCGGGCTGGTGGGGGTGGGCGGGCCGGCCTCTGAGCCTGCGGGACGCCCGCCTGGGCCGGGTCTGGCGGGAGCGGAGCGGCCGGCCGATACCAAGTCCGGGGCGCGCTCTCCCCTCCCCGCCCCCCACGCGGAGCTCGGCGGGTCAAGGCGGGCGGTGACTCCACACCCGGCCGTCTACCCTCGGAGAACGCAAAAAAGGGGGGGAAGGCATTGGGGAAGAAGGGAGGCTCGAAATGGAGAAACGCTTCGCGGGGCAGACCCGAGGAAACGAAAAAAAAAGGAAGAAAGGGGGCGAGAGGCGGCGGCGGCCCGCGGGCGGGGGCGAGGCGCGCGCGCACGCGCAGGGCGGGGCAGGACGGGGCGCGCGCGCAGGGCGGGGCGGGGCCAGCGGAGGCGCGCGCAGGGCGGGGCGGGGCTAGCGGGCGCGCGCCGGCGGCCGCGGGCCGAGGGGCTTGTGGGTAGCGGCTGCGCGCGGCCGGAGACGGGCGCCGCGCGGGAGTGTGAGAGGGCAGCGGGCTGGTGGGACCCAGGCGGCCGCGGTCATGGGCGCGGGCTGGCGGCAGCCGTAGCGGTGTGACCTGGGCTGCAGCCTCCCGGAGCCCCAGAGGGCGGGGCGCCCGGGCCCCGCGGTGGCGGCGCCGCTCCCCCGCTCCCGCTCTCGTAGCCTGAAGGAGCGAGCTCGCGGCGGACGAGCGGACCGGGCGGCGCGAATCTGACTGAGGGGCGGGGACGCCGCCGCCTGCTCCTCGCTGCTCGGGCTGGGCCGGGCCGGCCCCTTGGACAGCCTCAGGCCCCGGACCGGCGCTGAGACCCGTAGCCGGAGCTAGAGGCGGCGGTGGGCCCGGGCGGAGCCCCGCCCGGAGCCGGCGGTTCGGGGGCGGCGCTAGGCCCTGAGGCGGCCGGGCCGGAGCGCGGGGAGCGGGAGTGCGGGCCCGGCGGCGGCATGAGCCGGCCCCCGCCGACGGGGAAAATGCCCGGCGCCCCCGAGGACGTGCCGGGGGACGGGGCGGGCGCGAGCCGCCAGAGGAAGCTGGAGGCGCTGATCCGAGACCCGCGCTCGCCCATCAACGTGGAGAGCTTGCTGGTAGGTGGCCGGGGCCCGGAGCCCTCCCCGCGATGGCTCGGACCCCCAGTCTCCCCTCCGTCCACTTCTGGGTGCCCACCCATCCGTGGGGGAGGTCTCGCCCCACCCTGCCCCGCTTCCGGCAGCCGGGGCGGGTCGGCGACCCTGCGCTTCTGCGACCTGGTTCCGGGAGGGGAGCCCACCTGGGGAGCCCGCCCCGGACCCCCGGAGCTGGTGTCAGACCCGGCTGCCCCTTCCTGGGAGCGCGGGGAGGAAACACCCCTTTTCTCCTTCCCTCCCACCTTCTCGGCGTGGGGAGGTGGGGCGGGGGAGTCGCTGCCCTGCACCCCCAGCCAGACCAGTCAGTTTGCAAGGGTGTCACGCGGCGTGGGACTTGGGTCCCGGCGGGGGAGAAACCCGCTGCCGCCCCCGTGGGGAGCACCCACCTACCTGGGGTGCACGACAAAGAGCTGCCCTCGCTCCCTCCGCCGAGTCGGCAGTTTTGAAACGCGTCGCCGAAAGTTTGCCTTTGAACATTCATAGTTGCAATTTCGTGCGTTTTAATGTCTGTAAATTAGATTTCCTGAGATGATTGCGCCAGAGCCGGAGAGTCAGTCTGGATTTCAGAGCGGAGTGGGTCGTTCTCATTGTGTCCCTCCGACCGGCCTTTGAAATCCAGATGGGCAGCCACCGCGCGCCTGCCGCCGGGCTCCCGATGAAGAAAGGACCGTGTTGTCAGATCAGAAATGCACGGTAGAAAGCTGGCAGATTTCTCCTTTCTGTTAGGGTGGACGGCTGTGGTTCCCAGACACTAGGATCAGCGTGCCCTCGAGATGCATTTATGGGGGAAGGGGTGTGGGTTTTTCCTGGGGAGGAGGAGAAAGCGGGGAAGATGCTCTGCCTATTCAGTGAACTCGGGAGGACCTGAATCCGGGTGGGTAGATTTTTTATTTTATTTTATTTTTTAAGATGGTCTCTTCCAGGACTCCTCTCCGGCTGGGAGAAACCCATGACTATACGATGAGAAAAAAGGCGTCCCTCCCTTTCCAGGGACGGACTTTTCTTCAGCAGCAGTTGCTTATTCTTTGAGGTTTCTGGAATCGTTTGCAGAGTGACTCAGTGCTGTTTGGCCAAAGTGCAGGAACGGACCCGAGGGCGCACACTCAGTGTGCAGACTGTAGGATGTGCTACTGTATGCTGTCAGGGCGGCTGACGTCTTCTTCCACCGGCTTTTCACATGAGTGTGTTGTTGGTGTGTTTCCTGGGGTCGTGACACCCTGGACAGCCTGTAGGCGTCTTCCGTTGGGGGTAGGATTGGCCAAAGCAGAGACTCTGGGCTTCACTCCCAGCATTTTCACTGTGGTATTTTGCTAGCAAAACTTTGACCTAAG
This sequence comes from Plecotus auritus, assembly GCF_963455305.1. Taxonomy (NCBI): domain Eukaryota; kingdom Metazoa; phylum Chordata; class Mammalia; order Chiroptera; family Vespertilionidae; genus Plecotus; species Plecotus auritus. The sequence goes on from NC_137782.1 coordinate 172,993,086, forward strand.
GCCAGAAAGTTCAGTTAAAAATAGTACAGCAAATCTCAAGTATTCATCAGGTTCAATTCCAGATAGGAATTTTTTACACTTCATTTTTTGGGTCTTTAACTGATGTTAATAATTATTAGGGTTATTCTGAGCTTGAACCTAAGCTATTTCTAATGTATAATATACATTCTCTTTTATTAAAGTGTTTTCTAAATTGTCAAAATTAAGGTTGCTTTAAATGAAACATTACACATGCTCAGGAAACAATTTGGTCCATTCATTTGATGACCAGTAATCAACATATACTGCCGACACATTACACTTTTGTTAAGGTGACATAGTACTGGTATGAGAGTTGACATCAGACTTTGTCATGGCTGTTTTTAGTTGTTTACAGGGTGGGGCAAAAGCAGGCTTACAGTTGTATGGGAAATAATACTATAATTAATAAATAATAATACAAGAATAAACTGTTTTGTGTACTCACAATGTAAACCTGTTTTTGCCCCACCCTGTATAGTCTCCTCACATAGAGATAGCCATTGTTTAAGTTAACATTTTGCTATAAATTTATGTCTAAAAAAATTAAAATGTAAAAAAGGTAAAATTACACTGTAATTTGTGCTTTGTCACTTTTTTAAATACTTAATAAATAGTAGAAACTTTGATGTAGTCAGATTTCATCATGGAGTGATTTCTGACTTAGATGTCATTCTTAGGACATTCTCCATGACCAAGATGATGATCATATACCCGAACTTTCTTTTAGTACTATAATGGTTTATTTATTTATTTAATGTGTTTTTATTGATTTTAGAGAGGAAGGAAGAGGGAGGGTAGGAGGTACGTGCCCTTGACTGGGAATAGAACCTATGACCTTTCAGTGCACCGGAAACACTTGGAGACTATGCTCCAACCAACACTGGCCAGGGCTGATGGGAAGTATGAAGTAGGGGTACAGAAATTTTATCAGAAGATTTGACTAAGTATTAGAATTCCCAAAACACCAATTGGGAACCTCTGTTTATAACTGTTCTTGTCATAAACATTTCTATTGGGAGAGTGGTGTTTGGGGGTGAGGGAGAGAAAGAGTAATGATTATGGGTTTGGTCTCCGTTGGGGCCTCTTGAGTTTCTCCAGGAAATACTACTCTACAGCTATATTTAAAACCCTATTCTGTGCTGACATTAAAAAACATATATGAGCTGTTAGTGATAAGGGTTACTGGTGAAGAGAATGTAAATGACTCAGACCAATTTTATTACAGCTTTTGGGGAAAAACACGAAGTGACATTAACCATTGGTAGGTTAGCTTATATGAAGCTTAATATTTAAATTGATGTGAAATCATGGTGGCATTTGGGAATCAACTAAAACTGTCTCTTCTTATTTTATCCTTGATTGGAGTCATTCTCTTGTCCTTTCATTTGTACTCTCTCGCTCCCCTCTTTAAAGTATGATTAAGTTATAGAGACGTGTTTGTGAATTCTGCAGTTGGTTGTCCCAAATGACCCTCACTTATTTTTGGGAAAGCATTTGGGTCACAATGGTTAGCATTTATCTTCACACATGTGTTTGTGTGACAAAATGGAAATACTAAGATTGTTATTGGGCCCTGACTGGTTTGGCTCAGTGGATGGAGCGTTGGCCTGCGGACTGAAGGGGCCCAGGTTCAATTCCAGTCAAGGGCATGTACCTTGGTTGCGGGCACATCCCCATTGGGGAGTGTGCAGGAGGCAGCTGATCGATGTTTCTCTCTCATCGATGTTTCTAACGCTCTATCCCTCTCACTTCCTCTGTAAAAAATCAATAAAATATATTTTTAAAAAAAGATTGTCATTGGCTCATCATTGATAATCTTTTGGGGAATGTTTCTTAAGTCCAAGAGTGTCACATGGTTTGTTGGTTCGTTTTGGTAAGATGTGGGTTGTTCAGGTATCAAAGGGCTTTACAGTTGTTTCTTACAGTTAATTGATCACTTAATATTCAATGTCTAATTTCCTTTATTATTTAAAGAGATTATAGACTTGGCACTAATTTCTAACAATTCATTGTTGGGGTTTTTTATGCCATAGAAATGAATAGCAGAGCCTCCTCCCGAATGCTTTATGTGGATGGAAACAGAAAGCAGGGTTGGCTTCATCTTAATGACCTGGGTGATTGTGATGAGGAATGCTTAATATACTAAGAGTTGTCTTCTTATATACATACTTCTTGTGGTTTTTTTTTAAAGTTTATTTAATGGATTGAATACAGGCTCTTTCAGGAGATGGATCTTTTTTGTCTTCCTATTGTTGTAAATATTTGTTGAATGAACTAACAATTCTTTTTTAAGTAATAGGAGTTACCTGTAGAAATATATCCCTACTTGAAGAGATATTAAGGTACTTCCCAAATAAACATTTTGATCTATGTTCACTTATTTCTTACCTATAGGAAGACAGATAAGTAAACATCTGTATATGCAGAGAGGGTAGGTTTGTGTGGTAGAATTAATTGGAGGTCAAGCAGGAAAAACAAATTGTGATTTGGATATTTTCTGGATTGTGCTGAAACAGTTTGTCTTGGAAAGGATTTAAGCTAATTTTATTTAGTGTTTTAGGTGAAGTAAAAACACCTCATATGGTGGACTGTATAGCCTTTATTGTTTATAATGTGTCATCTGTTCCCTCTACCCCCTGACTTTTCTTCTGGTTAAACGTATCCAGTTCCTTATATTCCTAGGTGATGTCTGTGTTGAAACCGCACTTCATGAGTAAGAGCAGATGAAATGCTGGTGATGTATTCACAGGATGAAATTCTTTAAAGCAGCATATTGGCTGTTATTAATAATAACACAATATTTCAAAGTAAAACCAACCCCAAAGGACATGAGAGATTTTGATCAGAAGTCAAAAGTGTTATTATAAGTCAGTATGAATGAACTGTTTTGAAAATGTATCATATATTATTAAGCATTCAGATTGTTAGCAGTTGGTTTTGTTTTAATCCTCACCTGAGGATTTGTTTTATTGATTTTAGAGAGAAAGGAAGGAAGAGGGAGGGGTGAGGGGGAGGAGGAGGAAGGGAGGGAGGGAGAGAGGGAGTGAGAAACATCAATGTGAGAGAGAAACATTGATGTAAGAGAAAAACATCGATTGGCCAGGGCACTAGCAGTTTTATTTAGCTTTAAAATGCAGTGGTGGGCAAAAGTAGGTTTTTATGAGTCATTTGAGCAGTGAAGGAAATTTTAGGACATAATTCCTTTAAAATTTAAGATGCCTAAATGTATTTAAAAACAACTAAAAACATTTTTTGTTGTAGTGATATTTATTTTTCTAAAAGGAAAATGCACTAGCACAGTTGTCATGAACTTTGAGGCCTGCAAGATCTAGTGAAATGTGTTTTTGTATGTGAAACCTCCGCAGAAGTATTTAAAGTATTAAATGTCTAAATATTAGTATGATTTTGAAAAATGTTTCACCATTTTGGAATAATCCTATCTAATAAAGAGGGAATATGCTAATTGACCATCACTCTGTCACAAAGATGGCTGCACCCACAGCTGAGGCCAAGTTCCCATAAGGAGCCTTAATGAGCAATCAGCAGGGACCTGAGGCTACGCCCTCCCCTGCCCCTGTGGGGCTTGACAGGGGACCTCAAGGTGCGCTTCCTGTCCTGGTGCTGGTCTAGGGGACCTCAGGCTGCTCCCCCCCATCCTGGCACCGGGCCAGGGGACCTGAGGCTACGCCCCCTGCCCGGTGGGGCTTAACAAGGGTGGGACTGGCCAGGTCTGGATCTAGCCCAATGGGGGGGCAGCCGGGTCTGGGTCTCAGGCGATTTTGAGGCGCATGTGGGTGGGCGAGGACTTGACTCTGGGTCCCATGGTGCACCCCAGACTCTGACAGGAGGAAGGTTTTCATATACATTTTACTAACTTTCTTTCATCTCTGACACTTCTATTATAGAGAAAGGGCAAATAGCAATATTCAATTATTTCCTCTAATTAATCCCCTTTTAATGTGCACGAATTTCTTGCACTGGGCCACTAGTGTTATTATGAAGTTACATTTGTGGCACTTTAGTTTTTTATACATTTGAAAATATATAGCCATATTTTATTGTATTAAATAGTGAATTAAATTCAGGTTGAAGTTGAATGGTTAAAAATGACTAGTTTGCCTTTGTTGAAAGAATCAAGATTTAAAAATTTTTTCTTTGTGTAAACCATTAGATTTCATCAAGTGCTAACGGGTCATACAATCAGCATCTATGGGAATTAGTACAGATTAGAGGAAAAACATATTAAGATAATGTTTTTCTTTCAAGGAAATGAGATACCTAGTCAGAAACTGGGAAAAGAGATAATGCAAAATACAAAGTTAGTGTTAATAACAATATTGCAAATTTAGAAACATTTGTTTGAATATTCAGAGTTGCTTTTAAATATCTAAAACAGGGACTTTGAATTTTTGAATTTTGGCTTCTTAATGATTATATTTCTTAAAATATAATCACTGAAATTAATGTGCAAATGAAATAATGATGAACTTTTCTCTGAACTTTAGATGCATGCTATGATCCTATATTTCATTCAATAAGAAACATTTTTTTGGTCTTACATTCAAAAAAGTTAATCGTAAAGTTACTTTAATTGAGTAAATGCATTGAAAACGTTTTCCTATTGGATTGAAATAAAAAAATACTGTGTGTGTGTGTGTGTGTGTGTGTGTGTGTGTGTGTGTGTGTGTTTAAAAACGTAATTTAATACCAATGTAGTTTATATCCTGGCTCTTTTTAAGTTAAGATTTTTAAAAATCTATATCTGCTAAATCTAGTAACTTGCAGTGATTTCCAAACCTTGGTATACATAGGTCTCTCAACTGGAGATCTTTTAGCAATATTAAAGACTGGCTTTCACCCCCAGACATTCTAATATAATTAATATGTGATGTGACCTGGGGATTAGGAATTTTAAGAGTTTCACAGTTGATTCTCAAGTGCATGAAAGTGTGGGAACCACTGAGCTGAGGGGTGCAATATTGTAATTCAAAGATTGGTGGTGGTGGTGGGGTGTCCCAAAAGTACCTGAGAAAAGGAGAACACTCATTTTTTTCTCCCTTTATTTTTGTGGTACACTGAGGCTTGGATGAAGCCAGAAAGTCAGAATTATCTGATGGAAGCTAGAATCACACTTAGGATGCTTGGTGGAAATGGTGTCAGATCTTTTGATTTATATGGTCTGTGGGGCCAGGAATTTGCATTTAAACAAGCATCTCAAATGCAGTAATCGACAGGTCACAGTTTGAGAAACATTGTTTCTTTGTTGTACTGACTGATTGAGAAAACCAAAAACAAATATTACTTGAGATCTCTTCGGCACACAGAATTGTATATGTGGAAAAGGCTGGCATATGGAGAGATGCAAGGTTTTCTGAACTATCAAGGGTCATTACATTTTATATCTTCTTTTAGTGCTCAGTAGAAATCAGACCAAGGCTCTTTTTCTTATTTTAGAAGAAAATTTAACTTGCCAAGCTTTTATGAAAAGAGAATCAGACAAGATTTACACCAAATAGAAATGAAAAAACTTTTTTATTGTGGTAAAATACAATATACACTTTCAATATAGAAATGTTATTACATTTTATCCTTCTGTGAAAAATATAGTCTGTAGAGACTTATTGGCCTGGAAATATATAATTGTTGTTTCACATTTAATAAATGGCGATGGGAAAATAGTGATAGTTTGTTTAATCATTGACAGTTGATATAATTTAGAAAAGCATTGTCTTTCAGAGCATAGCATCTAAAGCAAGATGGTATATGTATAAATGTTATTGTGCCTGTTTTTTTAAAAAAAATAATTCAAAAATTATTTTGTGGTGTCTTTAAAAGCAAGCAAAAAATGTAAAATCTTCAAAACCCTTATATTAAACTATTTTGAAATTTTATTTTCAAAGCAGCTTTTAAGTTATTGGTTACATTACATAATCATTAACATGCTACTGTTTAGATTTTTTAACATTCGTATTCTCTGCAATTATTTTTTCACATCATTTAAAATTAAGAGATGACCAAACGATTTATAGGCAATAGATAAAGTATTCATATTTTTCATCTTCTAAAGTATTTGTGTGTTAGATTTCCTGCTCTTTGGCCATCTTAATTTTGGTGGTTAAGGGGTATGCACATATTTCAGTAATTTGAAAATTAAAATGTACATTTAATTCTTGTGATAATAGTTATGAATTGTAATTTTTGTATTTTAAAATATTTGATATATTTACCAACTCACTTTTTGAAGACTTTATTTTGTGGCTAATAAAATTGCATATACTGTGGCCAATCAATATTTATGACATAGTAAGAGGATCTTTATAGATTTGTGACAGTTTATCTTTTGAAATGTATCAATTCTTTCAAAATTATTGCTGAATAGAAAAGTAACTAAAATGTGAAACATTTGAAACTAGGTGGCCCTTCTTTCAATGACTTAATAAACTTCTGCAGTTATCTTTAGAAGACTGTTACATGTTCTAACATTTCATTAGAAGTGCTTTTCTGATTTAGAAACATTTTACAATCAGTGATTAAAATCCCTATTCCATAACACTTCAGTGTACAAGATGTGCCAGTATACTCTCTAATAAAGAGGGAATATGCAAATTGACCATCATGCCATGACAAAGGTGGCAGCGCCCAGTCCCCTCAGCCCCGCCAGAGTCCCCCAGTCCTTTCAGCCCCACCGGGGCGTGTGGGGAGTGGCAGGTGCACGGTGTGGCTGGACCCGCCCTCAGCCCCCCAGCTGTTCAGGGCCGGCCCAAGGCACAGGCAAGCCTCGGATGACGCTGCCCAGCTGCTCAGGGCTGCCTGAGGCTCAGGTAATCAGGGCTGGCCGAGGCTTGCGCTGCCGGCAGTGGCAGCAGCAGAGGTGTGATGGGGACGTCGCCTTCCCTTGATTGTCGGGTTGCCTACCGGCCCTGAGGGCTCCCGGACTGTGAGAGGGGGCAGGCCGGGCTGAGGGATGCCCCCGCTCCAGCGCATGAATTTTCATTCACAGGGCCTCTAGTTTAAAAATATTTGACAAAATGCAATTTAATCTTGATACGTCATGATTTGTTATGGTATGGCCATACTAAAATATTCTAAGGCATTATTTCTGACTATAGCTTACATGGAATATATAATTCATGATTGCAACATTTAAAATTTGAGTATATGTTTTGTTAATGTTATATTTAGGCTAAAGAAGAATTTAGTCACAAAAGAAAGATGATACGCTATAGAAGAATGAGAAAACTCACTGAAAGGATTTGCTGATAGTTCTAAAACAATTTCTTCTGCAACCATATATTTTTGTAAATAGGGGGGAGCTGTAATATTACAAATTGAAGACATTGTTGAAAACAGATTTGTTTTCCATATTTGAGACATTTCCATAATAGGAGAACAACGGATGATACAAATAAAAACTAAATATAGAACTAATAAAAGGAAACTCTAGTACAAAATTAGCTTATGAAATTTCCTTTAGAGGAAAGTCATAATGTAAAACACTGAATAAATTTTTAAAAAGTTAATTACTAATTTTTTGGGGGGTGGATTGGGAAGAGGTGATTGTTATAAGTTTTAGCATAGGGAAGTTTTGTTTTTCAAAATGATGTGAATGTAACTTCCTAGTATAGTGTTTTACTGTGCTTTTTTTTCTCTTATAAACAAAATTTTTTACTTTGTTTTGTTCAAGTTACAACACATCTATTAAATAAAAGCTTAAGAATCTGAACAATGGCTTGCTTATTTCAAATCATTTTTATAAATAAAATTCCATTAAAATAAGCCCAAATAGATCTTGTTTTAAACTGTGTTAATTAACATGAAGATATAAGTTAATTATTTTTCTTAAGAATTTTTTGGGGGCCTGGAATAGTAAAGATGGATAAAAATGAAGGGAAATGACTTGATTATTTTCTAGAGTATTTTAAAAAGAGAAGAAGAGTAGTATAATGGAAACAACAGTGACTTTGGAGTCAGAAGAGCTAAGACTGGTATTAATTAGTTGTATTAATTATCTTCTTGACTGCAAGTGACATTTTATAAGTCTATATGTGTCTGCCTCAAGATGTGGATTTGAATCCAATGAGAAACTATACTAGTACATGCTAGTGTTTTATAACTGCACTGAACTTGAGCTTTTTACATCTTGTTGAAGAACTACTTGTAACACAGCATACACTGCATATGCCTGTAAGTGCCTTTAAAAAGGTACCTGCAGACAGAATCAAGCTTCTGATGTTACCCTGTTTTTTCCTCAGAGAGGTGGCATGTTGCTTGGCACGTACTAGGTTCTCTAAAGTTGATATTTTTATGTTTGAGTTCACTGAGAATAATTATTTGCATTGCGTGAATATTGGCTTACATTCATTTTTTGGATTATTCTGTTACATTCCAAATGTTACTTTTTCCCAGCTAAAGTTTATTCTTTTTATATATATATATATATATTTTTATTGATTTCAGAGAGGAAGGGAGAGGGAGAAATAGAAACATCAATGATGAGAGAGAATCATTGACTGGCTGTCTCCTGCACGCGCCCCCCTGGGGACCGAGCCCCCAACCCAGGCATGTGCCCTGGGCCGGAATCGAACCTGGGACCCTTCAGTCCACAGGCCAACGCTCTATCCACTTGAGCCAAACCAGCTAGGGCAAAGTTTATTCTTTTTGAGTAGTCATGATTTTGAACAATCAAAACAGAATCCGGTGTTCTTATTAATATAAAGTTTTAGCAATCCTAATATATAAATATAAGGAAAAGTCACAAAGAATTTTTAAACCTTTGCATTATTCACTTGCAAAAATGTTAATTATGCTTCATATAAGGCTTGAAAGGAACACTTGTAGATTTGTGAGAGTTAATAAGCCATTCTTATCTACGGCTGAATTAAGCAACTTTTGTCCTACATTTAGTAAGAAAGGTAAGTTTTGGAACAACTATGAAGAATAGTTTGGAAGATGCAAACTGCTTATGTTACACTGTCTTACCTCTGATATAGATTTGGGTCTTCGGCATACCAGGGTAATTGTAGTTTTATCATGTAGAAAAATATATACAAATATTGTATGTGATATGATCAGTCTGCATTGATGGCCATTGCAGTAATCAGTAACTTTAGATTTCTTGGATCCTGTAATTTTAAAGCTGATTTTAGAGTTTAGAATTTGGTAACAGAGCTGGGTCTTAAGTCTATTGCCAACCATTTAATATCTTCATGGGATTAGAATTTGTACGTCTATAGGCTAGGAAAAACTGGATTAGTACCCAGTATAATTAAAATGAATATGGGGAGAAGCCCATTGGTAGCCACTGTTAAGTGATACACACTTTTCCTGTTGTGGTGTTTATGAATTAAGAAATGCATTTTATCTACTATTTTTAAAAAATGTAGTTCAGTGGTTTTTAGAATAGAGACTTCTGTGGAGACTACTTTCTCTTTTGTGGTTTGTCTATGCTTACATGCCTATCTCTCTGTCTCTTTCATTAGAGATAAAGGAAGGGGTTGGGGTTTTTTTTGAAAGACCCTTAGGATCAGGAGAAAATAGCAGGGCAAAGTCTTGGTGGGGTTTACGGCTTGTGAATGATGGGCTTTGGGGGATAGAGGCTTCTTCAGAGATGTGACAAGAGAGGGAGCAGGACCAGGGGTAGAGGCAAACATCCTTTGGCTTATAACTGAATACCATGTATCTTTGCTTTTGTCTCTACCTGGAATGATCTCTCTCCCCTGCTTGGTCAGCTTACAAAAAACAAACTTCATGTTTTAATTTGCAAAAGTAATACATGCCTATTTAAAAAATTAAAAGTTACAGAAATGTACATAACATATAAGTTCTTTTCTTAGCCCTCTCTCGATGTCCATCTTTGGCGACAACCACTTTGTAACTTGTAGTGTACTACTTTCCCTTTTCTATAAAACAACATAATGATATACCCATTTTCATTGCATATAAAAAATGCTAATATTTGTAGGCTGTTTTTTTAAATACCAAAATGCAAATATACCATATCTATTCTTCTGTATTTGTTTTTGTGTGTGTGTATTTGCTTTTTAAATTTATTTTTGAGGTTGTCCAGTTAGACATTATAATTCACCTAGTTGTTTTTAAGGGCTGTGGAGTGTTCCATTATCTGGATTTACCATAATTTGTTTTAATATAACAATATTGATAGGCATTCAGGTTGTTTTCTTCTGTTATAAACATTGCTGCAGTGAACATAATTGTAAATGTTTTTGTGTGTATATGTGAATATTGTATTATGATTATTTACTTACTAGAGGCCCGGTGTATGAATTCGTGCATGGGTGGGGTCCCTTGGCCGGGCCGGTGATAGGGGCCGCCCCGTCTCACCCAGTCCCTATTGGGGCTGGCTGGCTGTGGGGAGGGACTGTGGGAGGTTGGCTGTGGGAGCACACTGACTACCAGGGGGCAGCTCCTGTGTTGAGCATCTGCCCCCTGGTGGTTAGTGCACATCATAGCGACCGGTTGACAGGTCACTTAGGCTTTTATATATATAGGCTAGTGGCCCAGTGCACGAAATTTGTGCACCGGGGGGGGGGTATCCCTCAGCCCAGCCTGCATCCTCTCACAATCTGGGACCGCTGGCTCCTAACTTCTCACCTGCCTGATCACCCCTAACCACTCTGCCTGCCAGCCTGCTTGCCCCCAAGTGCCCCCCTTGCCAGCCTTCTTGCCCCCAACTGTCGTCCCCCCCCCCGCTGGCCTGATCACCCCCAACTGCCCCCCACTGCTGGCCTGCTTGCCCCCAACTATCCCCCACTACTAGCCTGCTCGCTCCGAACTGCCCCCCCCCCCCGCCAGCCTGCTTGTCCCCAACTGCCCCCCCCCCCCCCACTGGCCTGATCACCCCCACTGCCCTCCCCTCCTGGCCTGATCACCCCTAACCACCTCTGCCTCGGCCCCGCCACCATGGCTTTATCTGGAAGGACTCCCGGAAGGTCTCCAGTCTAATTAGCATATTAACCTTACATTAGTATAGATAGAGGCCGGGTGCACAGGTGGGGGCCGGCTGGTCTGCCCTGAAGGGGGTCCCAGATCAGGGTGGGGGTCCCCTTGTGGGGCATGGCTGGCCTGGGCAAGGGGCTGAGCGCTGTTTTCAGGGTGGGGGGGGTCTCTGCTGGGGGGCTTGGCCAGCCTGGGTGAGGGGCTGATGGCCCTTTGCAGGCTGGCCACACCCCCATCGGGTTGAGGGTCCCTGCTGGGGGGCATGGCCAGCCTGTGCGAGGGGCTGAGGGCCGTTTGCAGGCTGGCCAAGCCCCGGCTTTGGAAGGTCTCCCGGTCTAATTAGCATATTACTCTTTTATTAGCATGGATTTATTAGTATAGATACTCTAGGAAGTCCTCTAGGGTTGTGAACATGTAGTGTTCACTTTTAAAAACTTCTACATCTCAGTTTATTGGCAACACGGGGCCTAAACCTCCTAGGTTTTAGGGTAATGGGACGTAGTGCTTTAAATATTATTTCTTTTTTTTTTCCAGTTTTATTGAGATATAATGGATATATAGCATTGTATAAGTGTAAGGTCCACAGCATAATGACTTGACTTACATATGTTGCAAAATGAGTTGCCACAATAAGTTTAGTTAATATCCATCATCTCATGTAGTTATGTAGTAGTCATCTTTTTTTAAAAATACGTTTTATTGATTTTTTACAGAGAGGAAGGGAGAGGGATAGAGAGTTAGAAATATTGATGAGAGAGAAACATCAATCAGTTGCCTCCTGCACACTTCCTACTGGGGATGTGCCCACAACCAAGGTACATGCCCTTGACTAGAATTGAACCCGGGACCCTTCAGTCTGCAGGCTGACGCTCTATCCACTGAGCCAAACTGGTTAGGGCTGTAGTGGTCATCTTTATATCTCTTCCCAGTATCTAGGACAGAACCTATAACACTTAGTATGGGTTTAGGAAACTTTATCAAGTAGTTAGTCTGATTTCCAACTGGACGTCTATATGTAAAGTTTGTTGCCTCCTCCTTTTTGGGGGAGGGAGAAGGTTGGCTCTTAATGGTAGTAGTTCTAGTTCTATTCTTTCATCTTACAAATGAGGAATCAAGTCTAAAGGAGGAATGTCTTATTTAGTTATGTTTTTATTTCTTTGGCACACCGTACCAGGTGTTACAAAACATAGCAAAGTTCCAAACTGGGGTCACTTAGGGTCAAGAACAAATGTTGATTTCTACAATTTTAGATAGAGGGTGAGCATTTTTTAGTTCTTACAGACTAGGGCTAACAAATGAGGCTTTTGCCGGGTGGCCTTAGCATGTAGACTTAAGCCAGCACAATTCATTCAGACTTCATTTGGCTCCTTCCAAAGAGGTATGGATCTTCTCATCATAATTATCCCAGGCATGGCTGACTCCTGAGAGGGCTGATGTCTTTTCTTCCAGAGAACTCCTGAAACCTATCCCGTAGCCACCTTCACACGAAGTGACCTCACCAAATCTCAGTTCATTGTTGCCTTTTCCTGCCCAAGATACAAGCCCTTAATGCACTTCTCATCTTACTCTTGTTCCCCCACCTATTCTTCCCCTCTTTTTCAAACATCTCTCACCCTTGTTCTCAGGTTAACGTAATTGTATCTTCAAACTCTTTACTGAATGTCACTTTATATTTGCTTAAATAACACCTATCTTTCTCCTGAGGGGAAGCCCTCTCTAGTGGAACTTGGGCCTTCTTTTACTCTCTACATACCTATCTCAGGCTAGGGAAGGGTACGAGGGGGTTTCTTTCTTACTTTGCACCATGGTGCCTGTGCTAGTAAAACCGTCCTGTTAAAATTCCTGTTGAGTCTCGTGTAGTTGGAACATACATCTCTTGCTCGTTGAAGACATGGGCTTCTGGCAGTGTGTTTCTTTCCATTCAAGGTTATGCCACCATTCCAGGTGAATTCAGTGTGTATGTAAACAGAGTACCTAGGACCTTGGCTTCACAGGTCTAGTGGTTTTTATCTTCACGTAATTCGTTTACTTCCATGAAGCTACTCGGATCTCATCCAAAATCAGCTTTACCTTTGAGATTATTAAACATTCTGCTCCTGACACTCTTGTTTTTTCTAAACCTATTCATTGATGCTTTTGAGATACGTAGTTCTTTGATACCTCTGTCCACCAAATGCTTCCTGTGTAAATAGGCAAGAATTCCTTGTCCATCACTTCTTACCTCTTGCCAGACTTCCCTAGGCTCTGGCTGACTCCTGAAAGTTTTCTTACGCTAGTGAATTTCTATCATATGCATCTAGCAAAACCTAGATTTTGGATCAGTTTGTCTCTCTGGCCTACATACGAGGTGTTTGTTGAGTACTAATGGAGAGAAATCACACGAGTACCCAGATGAGTGGTGCTTCAAACTCCTGGTCTTCAGTTCTTGCATGAGCTGAAAGAACGTATACAGTGCTATATACCCATTATTTCTATTGGGGCTATTTTAAACTTTCTTTTCTTTCTTTAAACTTCAGAAACAAAGTATTCTCCACAGATGGTATTTCTACTCCATGAGAAAATAGAAGCCATCAAAAAGAGATCCCTTAAATTTCCTGTTACTGGACTCACCAGTTTATTATCTCTTCTGTACCATTTGTTCTTCCTTTTCCTTCCGTTTCAGTGGGTGAGATCCCATATTTTTGTCTCGGGCTGATTCTCCAACTGTGCTTTGTCTGTTTGTCTGTAATCTTTCCCTTAATTCTGATTCTTCCTCATCTTGCTAAACTTGTTCAAGTGCCTCATCCAAGACAAACAAAAACCAATGACCAAATTACTCCCAGAAAAAAATACCAGTTCTTTCTAGCTTCAGCCCACTCCCCTTATCAGCAAAAATATAACAAGAATCATATGTTGTATATATCAGACACTTAATGATTACAACCTGGTACCTCACCAAAAGAGATTTGGTGAGGTCACTTCATGTGAAGGTGGCTACTGGATAGGTTTCAAGAGTTCTCTGGAAGAAAAGGTATCAGCCCTCTCAGGAGTCAGCCATGCCTGGGATAATTATGATGAGAAGATTCATAGCTCTTTGGAAGGAGCCAAATGAAGTCTGAATGAATTGCGCTGGCTTAAGTCTACATGCTAAGGCCATTTTGTAACTGTACCTTAAGTCCTTTGTGTTCCAAGTACTTAATGATTGGCTACGTTTCAGATACTCAACAGATGTGCTATTTCCGTGTTGTCCAGTATGGTAGCCCCTAGTCACATGTGACTATTGAGCACTTGAAATCAAAAGGCTAGTGCAACTGAAAAACTAAACTTATTTTATTGTAATTATTTTAATGAACTTAGCCATGTGTAGCTAACAGCTACCATATTGGGCAGAGGTATAGTTCGATACATTCTGAGACAGCTCTCTTTTTAAAAAAATTACTGAATACAACTACCCTCAACAGGTAACAGTGAAACTTAAAAAGTTGGAAAAGTAGATAAGTACTGTAAAAGCAGAGAGGAAATAAAAATACAACATATATCCAATATCAAAGGTTGGTGAGAAGGGAGGCAGTGGATATGTTTAAAAGCTCAAGAAAATTCAGAATTTATACAACAATTGTATATATAATATTACCAGTTTTAAATGATTTTCCTTGTTAAATTTACATCCACACGTCACTAAATAAAAAAAGCATGCTAATTTAAAAAATAATAAAAGTAGCATTGTGAAATCCTATAGCATAGTGAACATGTGACCAACTGGGAATGGCAAATTCTTCCATAGTATTTAATTTCCTGTGCTCTAAAAAAAAGGAAAGACTCGACAAACTAAAAGGTTACACAAACAAGGACTTATTCTCAATGGTGCTGGCATCTGTCGCTCCCACCAGTGAATTTCTCTTTCCAGGTATGCAATCAGTCCTCATTTCCCTTAAGAGATAACAGGTAAAACAGGTTCTAAAACACCCAGGCTTTAAACTTACTTTGCCATAACCGAGTATAAAAATTAAATTTCTTCAAGAAGTAAATGTTTTATGTGATTATGTACTTTAAGTAATTCTTGGCACTCTTATGCTCCTAGGATGTGATGTTTGTCCTGTGACTGCAGTTATGTCACTACAAAACAGTAAGAGTAGGCTAAACAAAATAATAAGAATAACCTCCAAAAATACATCAAAATTTCCAAATGAATTAAGAGAGTTAGAATTGACTAACAGGGGTGGGCAAACTTTTTGACTCGAGGGCCACCATGGGTTCTTAAACTGGACTGGAGGGCCGGAACAAAAGCATGGATGGAGTGTTTGTGTGAACTAATATAAATTCAAAGTAAAGGAGCGGAGGGAAGAGCAAGAGAACCGGATAGAACAGCCAGACCCGGCCCGTGGGCCGTAGTTTGCCCACGGCTGGACTAGAAGAATCAAGCTGTTTTCCTCAGATCCTAAGCACAGCAAGTTAAAACTAATCATACCTAGTATGGCCAGCGTGGCTCAGTGGTTGGCATCCACCTATGAACCAGGAGGTCAACTGTTTGATTCCTTGTCAGGTCACATGCCTGGGTGGAAGGTTCATCCCCAGTGGGGGGCATGCAGGAGGCAGCCAATCTGTGGTTCTCTCTCATCATTGATGTTTCTATCTCTCCCTTTCCTTCTTCTCTGAAATCAATTTAAAAAAAATAAAAACAAAGAAAAAATTAATTATACCTAAAACTAAATCTCAATTGATGAAGGATGCGAGCATAGTTAAAAGACTTAAGCAAAGGCTAGGTTTGAAGTCTTCAGTATAACCATCAGCGATGGTTGTGTTGACCATGAGCCTAGGGTTAATGGTGGTTTTCATCTTTGCAGATTCAGAAGTTTAACTTCTCATTCTTCTTATTAATGAGCAAACAAAAATAAGTACCCTGAAACAATTAATTTTGTCACTTGTGTAGAGCACCCTCTAAGTAAAGAGATTTATTTATCAATCAGAAGGTGTCTCAAGAATAAAGATTTAAAACAAAGGCATTAGAAAAGTCATGGCTTAGTGAGAAAAGTGTGTGATTTGGAGTTAGAAAGACTAGAAATAGAATATGAACTCTACCACCACTACCGCTTACATAACTTCTTAACCTCAATAGGATCGGTAAACAGAAAATATTACAACATTGCAGGATTGTTGCAAAAAAGGCATGCTAGGTTTATAAATGTTTGCTTATAGAAATTTCTTTTAAGATAATATTGCCTGTCATTTTGGTTAGTTATGCAAGAAAGGAAGGTCAGTTATATTATTTGGTGGCATAGGAGAAAAAAGCATTTATAAAATGAGATGCTACTGTTTGGCCACTTCATGTGTAGAACCCGTAAGATCATTTTGCATACTTTTGGATTATACTTCTTTCTTAAATATGACCTGTTTAGTATGTTTTCAACACGTTACTTGAGATCATTGTGGTTAGCTTTAATTATACTTTTGGTAGTTTTTCAAGGAAATGGGGTAGTAAAATATGAGACCTCGATTATATGTCCCTTGGTTTGCACCACCGACTTTATTTGAATTACTTTATCCTTTTTTCCTGGAGAAAATTTGCTTTCTCTGTGTATCAGTATTTTTCAGTCAAGTCTGATACAGTTAATTCTTATTTGTCAGCATTTGGATTGTTTCTTCTGTACTTCTCACATGCTGTTGATAGATATTTTCTTGTTTTATTAGCTGGCTGCAGTGTTACAGCTTTGCTTTCTACTGGAAATAGGTTTGCTCACTAAGCTCTTTGGAGCCAGGGACATTAGCTCATTCATTTATGCTGGAGACATATTTGTTGGCCTGTTGTCCCAGAGCTATCAGATTAACGGTAGAGTTCTTTTTACCTGTTTCAATATTCCCTTGCTATGATTGGAAAGTGAACTTATTTTGTAACTGTACCTTAAGTCCTTTGTGTTCCAAGTACTTTGTGTACATTGTCATTTAATAAATATTTATTTAGCAACTACCGCATGCCAGGCCCTGGTTCCAGCCCTGGATTAGACCCTGGGAATGTAGCAGTGAACAAAAATTCCCTGCCATCAGTTTACATTTTAATGGGGAGCTGGAGAACAATAAAAAAATTAAGTTAATTGTATGTAAGATGACTTATGGTAAGGAGAAAAAAAGTAAAAAAGGAAGATGTGACTCTAAAGGGGTTCACAGTTAAGATATTAAGGTATTCCTGAAAAGGTGTCTTTTAAGTAAAGACCTGGTGGAAGTAGGAGAGCTAGCCATACAGATCCAGAGATATGAGCATTTCAGACAGAAGAAAGTAGTAAATTCAAAGGCCCTGAGTCAGGAACATACCTTGACGTGATTTAAAAACAAACAAGCCAAACCCAACTTTTTATTGGAAAGAATTTCAAATTTACAGAAAAGTTTTTAAAGAATTCTGTATACACTTGGCCTAAAGACCTCATTCAAGTTTTGTTAATTGCCCAAATGGCAACGTTCTTTAGGTCAAAAACATCTAATGCAGGATCATGCATTGCATCCAGTTCTCATGCTTCTTTCATCTCCTTCGGTTTTTCATGCTGTTCACAATTTTGAAGATTATAAGCCACTAATTTTGTAGAATATCCCTCAGTTTGGGTTTGTTTAATGTTGCTTGATGATTAGGCCCAAAATAATGTGGTTTTGGCTACAATTTCACAGGAGTGATATGTTCTTAATGAATCCTATTTGGTGGCATACAGTTTACTTCATTAGGTAGTGTTAACTTCAATTACTTAATTAAAGGTGATGTCTACCAAGTATCTATTATTCCTCCTCTTCCTTTGTAATTAATAAGTATTTTTGTGGGGGTTACTTTGAGACTATGTAAAATTGTGTTTCTATTCATACTTTTACCCACTAGTTTAAGTATCCATTGATACTTTTCAACTAAATTAATTTTTACCAAGATGGTTGACAAATGGTGATATTTTGACTCAAGTATTCCTTCTACATTTATTGACATTTTACTGTAAGAAAGAGAATTAATTAACAAATTCATTTACATCAGGAATTCTTGTTTTATTCAATGGGTTATATTCCATTACTATCATTTATTTTAATACTCAAATTGTCCCAAATTTGCCACTGGGAGCCCTTCCAAGCTGGCTTGTATTTGTATGTCCTTTTGACATGTTGCCATCAACCTTTGTGTACTTCTTTACTTTTTAAGAAAACTTTTATCTTGAAATAATTATAAGTTCATAGGAAGTTGCAAAAATAATACAGAATAGTCCTGTGTACCCTTCCCCCAATTTCTCCCAATGCTTATATCTTACATAAATATAGTACATAACCAAAACCAGGATATTGGCATTGATGCACTGTATATGTGTAGTTCTATGTCATTTTATCCCCACGCACCTCCTTAACTTTGGGCACAAGATGCTATAGGTTTTCCTGTTCAGCTCTGGAATTGGCCATTTCTCCAAGGAGCCCTAATTTCTTTTAGTGGAGAGTGGTATTTCCAAATCACAATCTGAGTGCTAGGTGGGTTCACTGTTGTTGGAGTGTCTCTGTACTTAAGACCCACAGAGGAACCTACACCTAAATATCTATAGCTTTATATATTGAAAACCATAAATTTAGGCTGATACCTCCAATTTCAGGCCAACACCATGTGTTCCTTCTAGCTCCACCCACCCATATTTGTACTTCTCCCAGTAGTAAGAGCTGGCATCTGTTACCATATAGTTACTAATTTGCTCAGTTCCTCCTCATATAGCCAGCTCCCCACCCCATAGAACTGTGATGCTACTCAGATGTCCCTTCTTGTGAAGGCTGCTACTGAGTTACCTTCCTACTCCATTCCCACTTACTCCGTGTGTAGACCCCCTGTTGAGATTTTAAAACATTTGGAAGGCCAGTGTAGTTGGAGCACAATGAATGAGAAAGAAAGTAGTAGGGGATGAGGTTTGAGAGTTAATTAAGTGGGTAAGAGCTGATCATAAAGAGCCTCCTAGGTTATAACTGGGGATTTCTGCTTTACTCTCAATGATGTGAAAGCCATTGGAGGTTTTGAACAGAGGAGTGATGGGATCATCTCTGTTGCATTGAAAATAATCTGAAGGGGAAGGGAAGGGCAAGCTGCAAGTAGGGAGACATGATAGTAGGCTTTTGCAGTAATTCAAGTAAAATGATGAAGTCTTGAACTGGGGTGGTGGTAGCGAGGGTAGTGAAAACTGGTGGAGTTCTGAATTTATTTTGAAGAGAATGCTCACAGGATTTGTAGGTGCTTGGATTTAGGTTCTTGAGGGAGAGAAAAAGTCAAGGTTGATACTAGAGATGTTGGCCTGAGTATTTGGAAGGATGAAATTGCCAGTAACTGAGATGTGGAAGACTGAAGGATGAAGTGGTTACAGTGGAAATGGGTAGGGCACAGTTTTGGACATCAGCATTTGAAATATTTATTAGACATTGAGATAAGCTGGATGGCACATGGGCAAGTGGAGATAAGGGTCTAGAATTCAGGATTTTAGGTATCTGGGATAGAGATAATGAATTTGGAAGCCATCAGCACTTAGAGAACAAGATGAGATTTTTTATGGAATGAGTGGATTTGAAAGAGAAGAGGCCCAAGGACTGAGGAGAAAACCAGCAAAGACTGAAAAATGGCAAATCATGTGAATGCATTGTCATCGAAGTCAACTGAAGAAAGATTTTCAAGAAGTAGATAGTGAAGGATTGATTGTTCAAAGATGTTTATAGGTCAAGAAAATTGTGGACAGAGAAATAATAATTGGTTTTGCAATGTGGAGGTCATTGGTAGACTTGAGAACAGATAGTTTGGTTATGGATGTGGTGGTGGGGAAGGGGGAAAATTGATTGCAGTTAGTTCTAATGAGATAGGAGGAGAAAAAGCTAAAAACAATATAGATAATCTCTTTTAAGAAATTTCCCTATAGAGGGAAAGGGAGAAATGATATGATAGCTGTATGGGAAGTGGAATCAAAGGGATTTTGTTTTTTTTAAGGGTAAGAGAAATAACATGCCAATGGCAGTAATCATGTAGAGAGAGAGAATAAGAGATGAGGAGATGATGGATGGCTATGGTAGGGGAACGGAAGAATTGCTGTAGTGTTGTCTTTTAGTAGGCAAGAGGGGAGGAGAGAGTCAGTGCACAGTTGGAGAGATTGGTTGTGGCTAGCACTATAATAGGAGGAAAAAAGTAGAATATATGGATACAGATGCAGGAATATAGACAGATTTGGTGATGAGAACTTGTACACGTTCTTAATGAGATAAGAAGTCAGGACTAGAGCTGAGAATGAGATTAGGAGAGGAGATTTTTGAGATTTGAGGAGAATGGGAGAGAAAATGGACCAGGTAAATAGTCTAGGATTGCCAGTCAGCTAAGGGTCACTTGAACATGGTTCTGTGCTTTTCTTAAGTCAGATTTAGCTCTAGGAGGTTCAAATACTGAGTAGAAAGATAATTGGATTTAACCAGTGATGTGCTTTTTCAGAAGAGTATGATTAAATGAGAAGAACCAATAAGTGCAGGGCAGTGATTTTTACGATAGACTGGAATTTAAGTATATAAAGAGTAAAACAGTCTGGCCACTGTGGCTCAGTGGTTGAGTATCGACCCTGGAACCAAGAGGTCACTGGTTCATTTCCTGGTCAGGACACATACCCGTGTTGTCAGGGCACATGCCCAGGTTGCAGGCTCCATCTCCAGTAAAGGGTGTGCAGGAGGCAGCCGATGGATGTTTCTCTCTCTCTATCCTTCTCCCTTCCTCTCTAAAATCAATAAAAACATATTTTTAAAAAAAGAGTATAACATAGGAGGGGATGGTAAAAGACTGGAAAATGATAAGGTTTGGATTGAAGGTTCCTGGTGAGTCAAGAGATTATTGGAGTTGAAGTATTAGTGAGAGTGAGCTGCAAAGATAAGAAGGTGATGATCAATGAGTAGAATGTTTAAAATTAACATTATGCAGGTTGCAGTTACTGGACCACAGGAGTGAGTGTCCATAATATTAGATATTAAGATATCACTGTTCTCTGCCTCCTACAAATCATATGCTTCCCCCCTCCTTTCTCCAGAGTTCTCAAATAAATGTTGCTTCTGCCCAAAACTTGAATCTTTATTGCGATCTTTATAGGAATTTAAAATAGGCTATGTTTCAGTAGAGATAAGGAGAGCTGTAAATTCTACATGAAATATTTTTTAAAGTATGAATTTATTAAGGTGTGTTCTCTAATACCTTAGATCTTGTTCACTTAGATTTTACTCTATTTTTCAAGATTTTTAGGTTGTTTTGAGTTTTTGCTCTTGTAAATAATGTTGCTCGAAATGCTTATGTGTTGTATGCAATCTCTCCCAGATTTTAATTGGCTGAAATAAAATTTCAAGCTATAGGAAACTGAAGTAAGATTGAAAGAGTTTTAAGAATTGGTTGCAATCTAAGTACATGTATAATAAAAGGAGGTAGCAACCAGTACTTTCAGACTTGCCTTTCTTCATTTGGCTTCATAAACAGTACTTGATTGGTTGCCAGACTAGCACTGTGGTGAAGATACTGAGAATAAAAGCTTAAGAAGCAAAATAGTTTTCTTTATGGGACACATTAAATTAGTGAGGAAATGGTTTTTGGCTTCATCTGTTAGTATCCAAGATGTGCTGATAGATTTAGATGTTAAAGTTAAATTTAAAACCCCTTTAAACTCTACATCTCTTTAATTACTTAATCCTTAAATGCAAAGTTTGTATTTAGGTAATATTGAAAATAATGGAAATAATAATAACCAAAATTTATTGAGTGATTGATCTTATTTTAGGGACTCTTTGTAGAAAAACTGAAATTTAACTTCATAACTTGTGGAAAATGATTTTCTACAATTAGGTTCTTGGTGGGTGGAAATCATATGGGCAGACTTCCAGTTATAAAATGAAAGAGGAGGTTCTATTGGTCTAATTATCTGAACAATTGACTGGAAACTGGTTTGGAGGACTTTTTTGGTCATGGAGTGGAAATGTAACCAAGTTGTTTCACCTTCTGTAAACAGAGCACTGGTAAACAAAACTTCGTTTATCTGTTTATTTTACTTTCAAAATTAAAAGAAGGCTGGGACAGCTCTGTTGTCAAAGTGGCTTCCTCCCTCCCCACACACAAAGAGATAATAAGCAAATGTTGTTTTGTGTTGATGGTTGGCATCATCCTTACTTACTAATAGACTTTGCAGTAAAAGCCATTTTTCTTTTTCTTTTTTCCCCCCCTCTCTTTGGCTCCAAAATTTTCCTTTTAAGTAATCCAGTCTTCTCTGGAGTGCCTCTTTGATGGAGCACAGTATAAACAGACCTTGCCACCAATGAACTTAGAATATTGATGTTGAAACCACTTGGCTTAAGAAAAAGATGCTGGTGAACTATGTCATTATTGTAATATCAAAATACTGAGGCCATGTAATTTTATAATACTAATTCTTGTAATAATAGCTTATGCCTTATCAATTTAAATTTTTCTTCCTTTGAAGATTAATGGAGGCATAGAAGAATGCTTTTCACATGAAATCACCTTTCTTCGATTTGAAAATTTAATTCAGTGTACAAATATGGATATATCCTATCTAATAAAGAGGGAATATGCTAATTGACCCTCATGCTGTCGCAAAGATGGTGGCACCCACAGCCAATAAGGAGGGAATATGCTAATTGACTGCCCCACCCTCAAAGATGACAGTGCCCACAGTCACAAGAAGGCGGCGTCCAGTCCCCTCAGCCCCACCGGGGCAGCAGGTGCACAGCAAGGCCGGGCCCGCCCCCAGGTGGGCCCAGCTGCTCTGTGCGCCTGCCTCTGGAGTGCCCCAGTCTCCTCAGCCCCCCAGCCGCCCAGGGCGGGCCTGAGACGCAGGCAAGCCTCAGATGGTGGCTGGGCGCCTCCCAGGGCCGCCCGAGGCTCAGGTAACCAGGGCTGGCCGAGGCTTGCACTACCAGCAGTGGCAGCAGCAGAGGTGTGATGGGGCGTTGCTTTCTCCTGATTGCCGGGTCGCCTGAGGGCTCCCGGACTGTGAGAGGGGGCAGGCGGGCTGAGGGGGCTCCCCCCCTCCAGTGCATGAATTTTCATGCACTGGGCCTCTAGTCTAAAAACATAAGTGTTTTGGTTTTTACATTTTAAACTTTTTAAAATATCAAAATTATACCAATAAGGATATATTGCTATTTTGGTACTTAAAAATATACTAGTATGATAAAATGCTGGAATCTTAGAAAAGTAGTTCAGCTGTTATAGAGATGGGAATTGTGGGCATGGGGTGGGACATAGTCTCTAAATGAATTTAACAATCTTAACTTGACTGGAAGTGGGATATTTATCATTTTTAATGTATTTTCTTTCAGTTAAGGAGGATCTAGATCAGCCTTGGGCAAACTACGGCCTGCGGGCCGGATCCGGCTGTTCTATCCGGTTCTCTTGCTCTCCCCTCCGCTCCTTTACTTTGAATTTATATTAGTTCACACAAACACTCCATCCATGCTTTTGTTCCGGCCCTCCGGTCCAGTTTAAGAACCCATTGTGGCCCTCGAGTCAAAGAGTTTGCCCACCCCTGATCTAGATTGTTTCATGTGTCTAAATCATTTTAATTGCAATTGAAAATGTTTATAGTTTATTGTTAGTACCTTTCCCATTCTGTTTTTAAAGAATGTTTTCATAAAGTATTGACATTTTTTAAAGAATGAAAAATTTATGAAGTATAACTGAATGGTAAAATATACTATGTGCAGCCCTAGCTGGTTTGGCTCAGTGGATAGAATGTCAGCCTGTGGACAGAAGGGTTCCAGGTTCGATTCCGGTCAAGAGCACATGCCCGGGTTGTGGGCTCCATCCCCAGTAGGGGGCTTGCAGGAGGCAGCCTATCAATGATTCTCTCTCATCATTGGTGTTTCTATCTCTCTCTCCCTCTCCCTTCCTCTCTGAAATCAATAAAAATATATTAAAATATATATAGTATGTGCAATTCTTCCAGAATTAGTAACTTAAAGACCCAGGTTACCTTTCTAAGTTTTGCATGTGATCTTCCCCCTACCCACATCCCTAAAAGGTCTCTTTATTGCTGTTTTCCGCCCTGCAGTCCTCCAGCTTACTTCTGTACTCTTCCAAGCTCCCGTTGGTGTTAGCGGGTCATTGAGACTAGGGAGATGAATGAAGTATATTGGGTCTTTTAAGATTTAGGTAGTATCCTGCGAGTCATTTTCTAATAGCATGATCTTGGGCAAGTCTAAGTCACTTAATCTAAGCCTTACTTAGTTTATTTTTAAAAATGAATATATTTTATCCTGCCCTCCTCAGAGTTCCTTGAGGGTGAGACAGTATATATGATAGTGCTTTCGAAACATGGTTTTCTACACAAGCACACCCACTGAGTAATTTGTTTCTTAGTATTTTTCACCCCCACCGAGTTATATGTATACACTTCTTCCTATTTTGATTGTAAATTTAATGTGTTTTAAAAATGTTTTTATTGATTTCAGAGAGGATGGGAGAGGGAGAGAGAAATAGAAACATCAATGATGAGAGAGAATCATTGATCGGCTGCCTCCTGCATGCCCCGCACTTTGGATTGAGCACACAACCTGGGCATGTGCCCTGATGGGGAACCAAACCGTGACCCCCTGGTTCATAGGTCAACACTCAACCACTGAGCCACGCTGATCGGGCAATTTAATGCATTCTTGTAGAAAGTCTGAAAAATATAGAAAACTTAAAGAAGAAAATAGAAATCTGAAAAATGCATCATCCTGTTTTCATATTTTTATGGGAAATTTAGTTTTGAGGCTGAGTTTCCTGAAGTTAGTTAGTGTCTTATTTATTTTTGAATTTCCTATTCTTTGCACTAGGCACAAAATTAATGATTGTTGAGTGAATGGCGGCTTCCTTAGTCTGGGTGTATTTCTTAAAGTCGAAAGCTTGGTGAAATTTTACTGGGCATTTGAAGAGAGAAAAGAAGACATCTAACCAACAAAAGTAATAGTGGGTGCATAATGACGGTTCGCATTTTAAAATGACTGTTTCTGTTGGCTAAAAGAACAAAGGAGAACATGATAGGGTCAATCTTAATAGTCTGATAAAGTTAGGAAATCAGTTAAAGGTGTTAGATATTGATCCACTTGCAGTTTCATATCAAAATGGGTTGACATTTACTCAGCGAGAATAACATATGATAAAATGTAAAGACCTTTTTTTTAAATGCTTGGAAATTGTAACAATTTTCTTTTTCCTTTTTAAATTTTTTTGTTAAATAGGATGGCTTAAATTCCTTGGTCCTTGATTTGGATTTTCCTGCTTTGAGGAAAAACAAGAATATAGATAATTTCTTAAATAGATGTAAGTATGTTAAACTTCATATTTGATCCCATGACTATACTTTGATGAGAGATTTATGTTTGATTAATATTATTAAAGTCCATAAACTTATTAACTTATTAAACTTAAGTAATTTTTAGCTTGCCACTTTATTTATTTAATATACTTTTATATATTTATTTAATATACTTTTATTGATTTAGAGAGGAAGGGAGAGAGAAACATCAATGATGAGAGAGAATCATTGATCGGCTGCCTCCTGCACACCCCACACTGAGGATCAAGCCCAAAAGCTGGGCATGTGCCCTGACCAAGAATCGAACTGTGACCTCCTGGTTCGTAGATCGATGCTCAACCACTGAACCACACCGGCTGGGCTAAATACTAATATTCTTTATTTTCAAAGCAAAACTGCAGAACCAATTGTAGCATATAATGTAGGTAGAGTTCAAGATTTTGTATAAATTATTAAGACTAGTGGTTTCAGGACAGGTTATTTATGGCAGTTCCAAGAGAAGTTTTAAATTAATTTTTTTTAAAAATATATTTTATTGATTTTTTACAGAGAGGAAGGAAGAGGGATAGATAGTCAGAAACATCGATGAGAGAGAAACATCGACCAGCTGCCTCCTGCACACCTACCACTGGGGATGTGCCCGCAACCAAGTTACATGCCCTTGACCGGAATCGAACCTGGAACCCCTCAGTCCGCAGGCTGACGCTCTATCTACTGAGCCAAACCGGTTTTGGCTAAATTAATATTAACAACACTAAGACCTTTACATTATCCAGAAGACTTAATGAGCTTTATGTTTGCATAAATGTAGACATTTCAATCTAGTTAGTGAAAGATAATGTAATAACAATTATTGCCATATATGTGGTAATTCTTAATATTTGTTGGTATTGATGTTTCCGTGAAGGTGTAAATGAAGTTGAATTCAAAGAAGAAGAAATTTTTAAATAACTAACACATATTTTATATCAACACAATAAGCTTTTTAATTTGGAATTGTCAGAGACTGGACTGTTTTCCTAATTCCACAATCTTGTCTATAGTTACCATATCTATAATATGTGGTTACTAAAGAAGTAGGCTTCCAAAAATTCATCACTGAGCTTAGCCCTGCCAGTAATTTTATAGCAGCTTTCTCCCATGACTTAGAATGCACTCAGGACTTGGGTCATCCCGGTTTCAGCTGTCATCTAACTTGCCAAGCAACAGCGTCAGAAACAGAAGAGCTTAACCGCTCCTTTTTGGTAGTCAGTAGTGTTTGTTGATATATGTTAATAAACCGTAGCGTTGATTCTTTGACGTGAAGTTAATGTATATCTTAGATTTTTAAATAGCAACCTTTAAAAACTGACAAATATAGCTGAAAACTAAGCCAAATTTCTTGGAATAAAAATTTGTTTACAAATATGCTGATTATTTTAAAATATTGTTTATAAATATGATGATTAATATTACAAATATGGGGACCTTTTTATTGTAGATGAGAAAATTGTGAAAAAAATCAGAGGTTTGCAGATGAAGGCAGAAGACTACGAGGTTGTAAAAGTTATTGGAAGAGGTGCTTTTGGCGAAGTCCAGTTGGTAAGAAAATATTTGTATTGTTCTTATTATTTTGATGACATAGTTTGTGAAGCATTATCAGTAGCCCTGGAGTAGATCTAATTTCTTTGCCCAGCCAGGCCAGAGTTAGCTTTCTGAAGTTAGTCAAGTCATTCCATCTCTGAGAGGCTCAGTGTGCTCATCTATAAAAGGAGGCAATCCTCCTATATAATAAAAGCCTAATATGCAAATTGTTTGACCGGGAGTTCAACTGCTTGCTATGACGTGTGCTGACCACCAGGGGGTGACGCAGAACATGGCCCGTGTCAGCTATGTGGCGCTGACAGCGGGTGGCAGTGGAGGCGCTGCTGGCCCCGATGGGCCCTGATGAGAGCGGGACCGTGGCAGGATGGTGGAGTAGGTGAGCGGATGGTGCCAGGCCAAGGCGGGTGCAAGCAGGGGTCTGATCACCCCGCCCATTGCCCCACAGACAGTGACCAGCAGTGGGGGGTAGGGCCGCCGCCTGGCTCCCAGGCACTGAAGGAGCTGGGTGGGGGGCCCAGCCCTGACAGATGGTCCCATAGGCGGGATGGTGGAGCAGGTGAGGGGGCGGCACCAGGCCACAGCGGGGCTGTGAGGCTGGGGGCACGAGCTGGGCTGTGAGGCTGGGGGCGCGAGCTGGGTCCTGATCCCTGCAGGCCACCCCGAGGGACCTCACCCGTGCACGAATTCGTGCACTGGGCCTCTAGTTGTGCTATAAACACCGGGTCTCTTACTAGCTCTGAAGCAATGAGATTTAGAAGAAGGCTTCACACATGATCTCCTAGTGAATATTCCTGTGTTTTATTTAGTATGTTCAGATTAATAGCATCTCTGCTTAATTAACTAAGGTTTATTCAGATACATGAGAAGCCCAACAAAGACACTTTAATAACTGAAATTTATCTTTACAAGGCAAAGTGGTACCAACTAGAAATATTATAAATGTTTGTAATAAATATTTCCTTTATAGTATTAAATGAGGAACTATAATACTCTTCCTGTTTCCATCACCTGTGTATGAAACTCCTCTGTGTCCTTACAGTTTAATTATGGAGTCAAATTTTGTATTTCACTCAATAGTGTTTTATTCTTTTTGACTGAGCACTGAGAAAAGCTGTGATAACTATGTACCAGCCCAGGTTTCTCTAGGAACAAGTCATGACAGACTAATGTTTGTCTTTTTCTTCCCTTTTATTACCTCTTTCTTTGATATATTTATTGAATTTATAGATCAGAGTAGTGTAATAGGTGTAATATCTATCTGTAATAGATTTGAAAAAGTCTGACATACATGAGGATGATAAGGAGAAATGTTAATAAGCATATGGGTAGGCAGCTTTATACTAACGTAATAGCTGTATTTTAATGAGGCTGATGAAAGCATGAATGGTACCTTGGACAGAGATCCCCAGGGACAGGTTCTAGGGTTCTCTACTCTCTTATTAAATATTTTATTAATACATTTTATGGAGGTAGTGATGGAATGTTGAATATTTTTGCAAATGAGCTAAACCTGAAATAATTTTAGATGATGAGCCCAAATCCAGAAATCATCATTTGGGAAGATAATTGGCTAGATAGAAGTGAAATTTAACCAGAGTAATGACCTATAGTGGGATGTGAAGAACTCAGGAATAGATTGCTTAATAGTAATTATGGATAAAAGAACAATTTTCCTTGAATGTTCAGATACAGTCACATTCTGAGGTACTGCAGGTTAGGGCTTCAAAATATGACCTTGGTGGTGGTGGTGGGGAAAGAACAATACATAACTCATCCCATAAAAGTATATAGATACTAGAGGCCTGGTGCATGAAATTCGTGCACGGGTAGGGTCCCAAGGCCTGGCTGGTGATCAGGGCTGATTGGGGCCTTCCGGCTGCCGGCCAGGGCCTTCCTTCGTTCCGTGCCACCTCCTGGTGGTCAGTGCACGTCATAGCAAGCAATCAAACTCCCAGTCTCCCAGTGGAACTCATGAGGGGACACTTTGCATATTAGCCTTTCATATATATAGATATTGGGATGATATCACCCTTTTGACCACAATATGAATGCTTGCTTGTTTTTTTTTTGTTGTTTTTTTTTAACTAATTTATCTTGGATATAACCCTGGTTTGGCTCAGTGGATAGAGTGTTGGCCTGTGGACTGAAAGGTCACAGGTTTGATTCTGGTCAAGGGCACATGCCCGGGTTGTGGTTCGATCCCCAGGTGTGCAGGAGGCAGCCAATCAGTGATTCTCTATCATCATTGATGTTTCTATCTCTCTCTCCCTCTCCCGTCCTCTCTGAAATCAATAAAAGTATATTTAAAACTAAGAAATACGTATTAGCTGTAGAAAATACAAATCACACAGAATTCCATCAGTTGAGATGATACTACTAACTCTTTTTTTTTTTTTTTAAATTGATTTCAGAGAGGAAGGGAGAGGAGAGAGAGAAACATCAGTGATGAGAGAATCATGGATTGGCTGCCTCCTGCATGCCTCCCACTGGAGATTGAGCCCACAACCTGGGCATGTGCCCTTGACCAATTGAACCTGGGACCCTTCAGTCCACAGGCAGACGCTCTGTCCACTGAGTCAAACCAGCTAGGACTACTGTTAACTCTTTTGGCCCTTGCCTAGCCAGTTTGGCTCAGTGGATAGAGCATCGGCCTGTGGACTGAAGGGTCCCAGGTTCGATTCCAGTCAAGGGCACATGCCTGGGTTACGAGCTCGATCCCCAGTGTGGTTCATAGGTCGATGCTCAACCACTGAGCTATGCTGGCTGGGCAGTCGTTATATTCTTCATCTCATATTATCTTTGCAACTTTTCTATGAGATTCTTATATGGTAAATTGAGTTAATTTGTCAAATAGTTCATAAATAGCTAGGACTTTTGCCCAGGTTTGTTGAAATGTAAAGCAGCAATGCTTCTAGACAGTACTCTATACAGTGTGATAATGAATAGCTACTACATCTGTTTATTCATCCATGTTGATTAGAAGAGAAGGAGCTAAGAACAAAGGGGAATGTACAGAGATTCTGAGGGAGATTATAAGAATCATTCAGAAAGGAACATCTTCAGAAGGAAGATCAATAGAAAGCAGCTTTCCTAAAGGGACAGTGCTTCATTGCAGTACTTGGTAATACTGGTGCTAATGAATTTCAGAGGTGGACGTTTGGCATGGATACAACTATTGCTTCTTAATGTGTGTTCTGTAGTTCAAGTGAAAGACTCTAAGCTGATGGTTCCTGACTACTGTGCCCTGAGCCACAGTGTTTACATGAAATTCAGGCCTCATTAACTACAGCATCTACCCCAAATAGCCTTTATTTATTTAAAGTTTTATAGATCTTATGTAGATGTAGATACGGTTTTATTGAGTTTGTTGGACAATTCAGCATTATGCCAATCACTAGTCATCCCTACATATGAAAGTTTGTATTTTGTTCCTAAAGGAGCTTATGGAACAGACATGTACTCAACTAATATTAGTTTATTATAAGTACTATGGAAGCACAGAGAGGGAAATAGTTTTGTATAAATAATCACCAAAACTAAGGTCAATAAGCATTTTTCTCATGTTTAGAAAATTATCTTATGCCTGTGTTGTGTTACTTTTTGTTTATTTGAATAAAATGCCCTTTTTCTTTTAGTTTTGTTTTTGTTTGTTGTTTAGTTAATCCTATATAATAAAAGGATAATATGCAAATCGACCAAAGGGCAGAACAACCGGTCACTATGTGTGTACTGACCACCAGGGGCAGACGCTCAATGCAGGAGCTGCCCCCGGGTGGTCAGTGCACACCACAGGGGGAGCGCTGCTCAGCCAGAAGCCAGGCTCACGGCTGGCGAGCACAGCAGCAGTGGCAGGAGCCTCTCCCGCCTCTGTGGCAGAGCTAAGGATGTCCGACTGCCGGCGTAAGCCCGCTCCCCGAGGGCTCCCAGGCTGCGAGAGGGCGCAGGCTGGGCTGAGATACTCCTCCTGCCCGCCCCCCACCTAGTGCACGACTTTCTAGTTCACCTATAAAAGATTAAACATACCAACAGTTAACTGTTTTTTAAATTAAATATTTTTGAAAGTATTACATATGTTCCCCTTTTTCCCCCATTGACTCCTTCTAGCCCACCCACACCCCCCACCCCAAGCCTTCACCACCTATTTCTGTGTCCATGGGTTTTGCATATATGTCTACAATTCTTTGGTTGATCTCTTCCTACCCATCCACCCTCCCCCGCCTTCCCTCTGAGATTCAGTCGTCTGTTCTATGCTTCTGTCTCTGGATCTATTTTGTTCCTCAGTGTATTTTGTTCTTTAGATCCCACATATAAGTGAGATCATGTGATACTTGTCTGTCTCTGACTGGCTTATTTTGCTTAGCATAATGCTCTTCAGGCCCCTCCATGTTGTGTTAAAGGGTTAGGGATCCTTCTTTTTTACTGCTGCAGAGTATTCCATGGGATAAATGTACCACAGCTTTTTCATCCACTCATCTACTGATGGGCACTTGGGCTGTTTCCAGATCTTAGCGATTGTACATTGTGCTGCTATGAACAGAGAGGTGCATACATTCTTTCTGATTTGTGTTTCGGGTTTCTTAGGATATATTCCTAGAAGTGGGATCACTTGGTCAAATGGCAGCTCCATATTTAATCTTTGAGGAAACTCCATACTGTTTTCCATAGTGGCTGCACCAGTCTGCATTCCCACCAGCAGCGCACTAGAGTTCCCTTTTCTCTACATTTTTGCTAGCACTTGTCATTTGTTGACTTGTTGATGGTAGCCATTCTAGTGGGTGTGAGGTGATACTTCATTGTCATTTTAATTTGCATTTCTCTGATAATCAGTGACTTTGAGCATTTTTCCATAAATCTCTTGGCCATCTGCATGTCCACTTTGGAGAAGTGTCTGTTTAGGTCCTTTGCTCATTTTTTTTTTTTTGATGTGCCTCAGTCATGAAACAGCTCTGGCCACCGACACAGGCATCAAGCTAGGATGAACTAAGGACTGTACATCTGCTTTGCCCCTGATTGATATAAAAGAGCAACACCACCAATCAGGTGTCTCCTTGCCCATTGCCAGGGGGTCCTTTGCCATTTTTAAGTTGGATTGTTTGTCTTCCTTTTGTTAAGTTGTATGAGTTCCTTATATATTTTGGATATTAACCCTTTATCAGATGTATTATTGCAAAATATGTTCTCCCACTCAGTGGGCTCCCTTTTCATTTTGTTGATGGTTTCTTTTGCTGTGTAGAAGCTTTTTATTTTTAACTATTTTTTACCAGCTGACCAAATATCTTTTAGTTTCTGTTCTTAACTGTATCTTACAGCAGAATTCTTAAAACTCTTTTATGGTCTGAGTCAAGCATAAATAATATTACAGCATAAATTAATTGATTGACTCATCATGTTATATGGAATGTTTTTTCTAATGAAGTTAGGAAACACTCAAAATTTAATTTGTTCTTAGATTAAGTGAAGGGTTGAAGGAGTGGCATAAATGTGGAAGAGGGAATACCTTAGCAACCTTTTTAACATCACTTTAAATATTTTTTAAAACAACATATAACAGCAGTGCTGGAATGAGCATTTGCTTTGACATAATTTGCTAATTCAACATAAATCAATTAAACATCTGGTCTGTCTGCTGTGGAAGGTATTTCTAGTTTTAAGGCTAGGATCCTTTATCCCTTAATCTACCTACCCATGTGTTCATATTGCTTTCCCATGCGTTTATTTTCAGCACTCTATAAATGTTATAACACTGAACCAAAGGAATTGTTATTCCAGTTTAATAAGTTAATATAGAAGAGGGATGTAATCTCTGATTCTCATCATAATTTATTTGGCTCTTTGCATGTATGAGTCGGTTCTTTTCATGTACAGTTACAGTATATCAAAGTACTTCAATGATAAGTGATATAACCTTTTGATGTAATAACCTTTATACTTGTAATTTGATTAGGCAGTTTTCATTCTGGGGCTGTATTTTCTTCATAGCCATATCAAAGTTTTGTTTACTTCCTATATCAAGTACCGAGGGGATATTAAAATTTCCAATTGAAATCATGGATTTGTCTTTTTTTTCTTTAATTCTGTCAATTTTTGCTTCATGAATTTTCAAGCTCATTTATTAGATGCATACGTTTTAGAATTTTTATATCTTCCTAATACATTATACTCCTTTTCTCTGAATTACCCTTTTATTCTCTTTGTTTTGAAGTCTACTTTGTGAGTTATTAATATTGCTCTGTCCACTTTCTTTATTTTTTTATATATACACTGAGTGGCCAGATTATTATGATCTCTGAACTCATAATAATCTGGCCACTCAGTGTATAGCCTATATAATAAAAGGCTAATATGCAAATTGTCCCCTCGACCAGGAGTTCGACCAGCAGGCAGGCTGGCCAACCGCCCATGTCCCCTCCCCCTGGCCAGGCTGGCCAGACCCCACCCATGCATGAATTCATGCACCGGGCCTCTAACATATATATATACTAGAGGCCTGTTGCAGGAAGATTCCTGCAAGAATAGGGCTTCCTGCGGCCGGAGCGAAGCACTTGGTCGGGGGGGTGGTCCCTCAGCCTGGCCTGTGCCCTTTTGCAGTCCAGGGAGCGGGCCTAAGCCTGCAGTCGGACATCCTTAGTGCTGTTGTGGAGGCTGGAGAGGCTCCCGCCACCGCCTCTGCAGTTGCCAGCTGTGAGCCTGGCTTCTGGCTGAGCGTCGCTCTCCCTGTGGGAGTGCACTGACCACCAGGGGGCAGCTCTTGGATTGAGTGGGATCGGGCCGAAATGAACTCTCCAACCTCCTCCGAGGGGTCCCGGATTGCGAGAGGGTGCAGGCCAGGCTGAGGGACCCCACTGGTGCACAATTGCCATGTCAGGGAGGGACGCAGGAGGTTGGCCAGCCGGGGAGCGACCTCGGGAGGGCTCCAGGACGTGACCGGCCCGTCTCTCTCAGTCCCAATCGGCTGGACCCCAGTAGCAAGCTAACCTACCGGTCAGAGTGTCTGCCCCCTGGTGGTCAGTGCATGTCATAGCAAGCAGTTGAGTGGCCTTAGCATATCATTAGCATATGATGCTTTGATTGGTTGAACAGTCGACTGGACACTTAGCATATTAGGCTTTATTATATAGGATTTTTAGTGATTTCAGAGAGGCAGGGAGAGGGAGAGAGAGATGGAAACATCAATAATGAGAGAATCATCGCTCGGCTGCCCCATGCACACCCCCTACTGGGGATCGAGCCCGCAACCCAGGCATGTGCCCTTAACCAGAATAGAACCTTGGGACCCTTCAGTCTGCAGGCCAACACTCTATCCACTGAGCCAAACCAGCTAGGGCTCTGTCCACTTTCTTACCTTACTGTTTGCATGGTATATCTTTTTCCATCCTTTCATTTTCAACCTATTTGGTCTTATATTTAAAATATATAAGGTTAGGTTTTGCTTTTTAATTAATTCTTATAATTTTTGCCCATGAATTGGAGTGTTTAGTCCATTTATATTGACACACATTTTAGATGGTTTAAAATGGTCTTGCAAGCCCCCAAATCTTTGTCTATTTTCAGGTATTCATCTTTCTCTTTATTCTTCAGATTGATTTGTGTTCATTGGTTCCTTCCATCTCCATTCTCTGTTTAGCCCTTCCAGTGAATTTTCCATTTTAGTTTTTTTCAGTTATAGAATTTCCAGCTGGTTCTTTTTTGTAGTTTCCATTTCTCTGTGGATATTTCCTTTCGTTCATTCAAGGCTATTTTTTAATTTTTTAAGTATTTGCTAGCTAAGTCCAACATCTATTGGGCTTTTCTGTTAACTGCTTTTTTTTTTTTTTTTTTTTTTTTTTTTGAGGATGAATTATATTTTCCTCTTTGCCTATCAAGTAATTTTTAAACTTATATACTGGTCCTCGTCGATATGTGATGGAGACTCTGGATTTTTTTTTCTTTGATGTTTATTTTTATTCTAACAAGCTGTCCAGTTGCTGATCACCCTTACCTTGTGCAGGTGTAGTTTTATACTTTATAAATGTAGATGTGTGAAAAGACCAAGTTGTTTCCCAAATTCTTTTCATTGGCAGGAGTGAACCTCGCGATGCTAATCCCCTTTTGTTCTTTTAGGGCATGGTATTATTAAGCTTTGTTAGGAGTTCTAGAGTAGGCCTTGGTTTAGAGCATGGCTCTTTCTCCTAATCTTACCTGGATGTCCAGAAAATTGGCAGGGTTTCTCCACTCTGTGACTGGAAATCAAACGTCCCTCCAATGCTGTTTAAACTGTAGTGTCTCTGTTCTGCTATCAACCCCATAGCAGAACAGAGACCTTTGGTACTTTCTCTTTGGATAGTTCAGCCCTTAGCCAGGACTCACATGGTATTCCTAGGGACCTCCCTCTCCATAACTCTTCACTTCCCTGTTTTTTTGCTAGCATAATCCATGTGCCTTACCTGTCTTGAACTCTGATCTCTGCTTCCTCAACTCAGCAGGACCACTGTGCTTAGCTTAGGTCAGTGGTCAGCAAACTCATGAGTCAACAGAACCAAATATCAACAGTACAACGATTGAAATTTCTTTTGAGAGCCAAATTTTTTAAACTTAAACTTCTTCTAACACCACTTCTTCAACATAGACTCGCCCGGGCCGTGGTATTTTGTGGAAGAGCCACACTCAAGGGGCCAAAGAGCCGCATGTGGCTCGCGAGCTGCGGTTTGCCGACCACTGGCTTAGGTGATCACTTGAATGCTGGTTGCGATAGTGTTTGGGTAATTGTGGTGTTGACTTGGTGAATTTCTCTTCTCTCAGGAATTATAGTCTTGTGCTGCCTGTTTGACCAAGTCTGAAAGCAGTTGGTTCACATGTTTTGCCGTTTGGATGGTTGTTTACAGTGGGAAGGCTGGCAGGTACTAGTTACCCTACCCTGGCCAGAAGTGCGTGGTTCTGAGTGCAAACATATTTGTATTTATTGTTTCATGCTAAAACCTGTCTATCTCTGTTGTCAGTGATATGTTCAGGTCCATTCAACCAGTAACATTTCTTACGTGGGTTGAGGGGGTTCTCTTTACTAAGGAGGTACGGCATTGTATGATTTTCTAAAGTTTTATTGCATTTTATAAAGTACCAGATCTATAAAGTATCATGTCTTTGCTAGGGAGGACATGAGCATTCCTTTGGTTGACCTTATTTTAATCAATATAATAAAAATATTGATTCTATATGTGGATAGTACTTAATGAAAAATAACTAGAAATATTACCTGTTATTTTCTTACAACTGGAAATTATTTATAGTTTGGCCAATTATCAAATACAAAAATTTTCCCCAGACATTTATTTATTCATCAAATATTTAGTGAATGTCTCTATTCTGTTATTAACCCATAGCAGTCACTCTCTCGTAAATCTTTGGTACTTTCTGGAAATATTTCCTGTTGATTATTTTCTTATAACTGGAAATTTATAGTTTGGCCAGCAATATAATATAATTTTTTTCACAGACATTACTTTATTCATTAAATATTTAGTGTCTATTTTAATTGCTAGTCATGACATTGTACTTGGCACTAAGAGTACAATGGAGAATAAAAAGGCATGAATAATCTTTACCTTCATTGAGCTTACATTCTAATATGGGAGACAGACAATAAATACAAGGAAGCAACATCAAAAAATTATTAAGTATGGTGTCTGCTAGGAAGGAAACATGTAGAGTTCCAGGGTAGGGAACAGTGAATTCCTACTTTGGATAGGGTGGGCACCCATTTGAAGGGCTTATATTTCAGCTGAGTGAAGAAGGGCACATGTGGGAGGCAACCAGTTGACATGTCTCTCTCACATCAATGTCTCTGTCTCTCTCTTCCTCCCCCTTCTACTCTCTCTAAAAATCATTGGGAAAAATATCCTCAGGTGAGGAGTAACAAACAAAAGTTATATTTTTACTTTTTATTAGTTAGCTAAGGATCATTTTGTTTTGTAACTAAAGTCTCTTAATAATAGCATTATAATGATTTGTTCACCTTTCTCATAAAATTAAAATATTAATAATGTTTGTGTTTTAAAAATCAATAGGTTCGTCATAAAGCATCACAGAAGGTTTATGCTATGAAGCTTCTTAGTAAGTTTGAAATGATAAAAAGATCAGATTCTGCTTTTTTCTGGGAAGAAAGAGATATTATGGCCTTTGCCAACAGTCCCTGGGTGGTTCAGGTAAGCATACTAACTTTTATAAGTTTATTTCCTATTTTTATAAGTGCTTATCATTCTTAATTATTGATTTTGTGTGCTAAATATCCTACATCTCTTTTACATAGTGACAATGCAGTTATTTTTAATAAAATCTGATTTAATACACTTGTTTAATGTTCCTAAATAGTATGACATATAATACTTACATTTGTGTATGGAAGCAAGTATTACTTGCAACTTTTTCTTTTTTAATTCTTTTATAAAGAATTGTGTTGGGTTGGTTAAAAGTATGCCTATTCTTTGTTCTGATTTATGTAATAAAAACAATAATCGGACTATCTTAAAAGAAAAGAAGACTTAATGCAATGAGGATTTTGAAAATTCTGTTTCTACAGTCCTTTATACACTGAGTGGCCAGATTATTATGATCTCTGAATGCATAATAATCTGGCCACTCAGTGTATATCCTATATAATAAAAGGCTAATATTGCAAATTGTCCCCTCGACCAGGAGTTCAACCAGCAGGCAGGCCGGCCAACCGCCCATGTTCCCTCCCCCTGGCCAGGCTGGCCAGACCCCACCCATGCACGAATTCATGCACTGGGCCTCTAACACACACACACACACACACACACACACACACACACACACACACACACACACACTTAGTGGCCAGATTATTATGCGTTCAGAGATCATAATAATCTGGCCACTCAGTGTATATTACCTATAATGTAAGACAGTCTTGAGGTTCCTAATTCAGCCTCATATTTGACTCTTAAGTAAGGAACTAATGTTCTATTTTATCTTCTTTTCAATTATATTCCTCACCAGCTTTGTTTGTCTACAGATTTTTTTATACTAATATCTAATTTTACAAACATTTTGAACAAATGTCATGAGTAAGATTAGGTATATACCAATGCATGTTCAGAATGCTTAAATGATCTGGGAGTTTGATATCTTGCTTATGGAAGGCAATTTGGATGTTAAAAAAAAATTGCCACATTGATGAATATATAATTTAAAAATTTATTATTAATTGCTTTTTTTTATTATGTTGATCCTCAATCCTTCTCCTCCTTTATTTTTTTATTATATTCAGTGAATAGAAATTCTGGTAATGTGCAGCTAAAACTGATATATGATTATAGCAAGTCATATATCATGGTAATTTATGTGATTAAGGAATAATTGTAATAAATTATTCCATTTTTAACTTTAAATTGCTTTCATAGTATCAGAGTCATTGACATTTCTAGTTTATAATTTTGTAAATTGATATCTTTAATCTTTCATTCTGCTAAATGGGCCTTTATAAAATGTTCATTGGCATTGTGTGCTCGTGGCTATTGGAATATCAGTGGACTGAGCATTCTCGGTGGACTGAGTCTGTGTACATATCCACACACACCTCTGTTTTTTTCTATGTCCACTGTAGATATTAAAAATCATAAGTTCACATTGATACTTCTTAACCTAACTCCAGAGGGTTCATTTTAGTTTTATTCCTCTGTATTTGTGACTTTTTTCTCCACTTGTGGGAAATGAGGCTTCCATTACCTCTAATACATTTAAATAGTTGATCAGTCCACCTGGTGCAACATGCATAACCAGTGTCGATCTTTGCTGTCCTGATCTCCTCCATGAACCCCCACCCTCTTTTCTCTACTTGGGCTCTGATTCTTCCTTCCTGGATATCTCGTCCCTTCTCATGCCTGTTAGGCTCTGCTATCCCGTGTCAGACTGCCCCTCTGCCTGGATGTCCTCCTCACCCTGTGTGGGCCTTACTGCCCATGGCGGCCGTCCTCATGGAGGAGCTTCCTCCTCACACTGGAGCTCTGATACCTTTGTGCGGCTCAGCTTTCACTCCTTTAATAGCATGTTTTGATGAATAGAAACATGTAACTCTTATGTAGTACAATTTAATAAAAGTTTCATGATGAATACTTTTTGGTGCATTTAAGAATTTTTTACTACCTTAATAATATCTTACCTTAAACTTGATAAGATAATCTGTTATGTTATCTTTTTAAAAAATTTTTTTTATTGATTTCAGAGAGGAAGAGAGAGAAAGAGAGAGAGAGAAAGAGAGAATCATTGACTGGCTGCCTTTTGCACGCCTCCCCCCTGGGGACCGAACTCGCAACCCGGGCATGTACCCTTGACCGGAATCGAACCCAGGACCCTTCAGTCCACAGGCCAACACTCTATCCACTGAGCCAAACCAGCTAGGGCTATGTTATCTTTTTT
The DNA here is from genome assembly GCF_963455305.1 of Plecotus auritus. Lineage (NCBI taxonomy): Eukaryota > Metazoa > Chordata > Mammalia > Chiroptera > Vespertilionidae > Plecotus > Plecotus auritus. Next base: position 173,032,349 of record NC_137782.1, read on the forward strand.
ACTTTTTATTTTTTGCCTATGATCACAGCAGGATTGATTTTTTAAAAAATAGGGTGTTACATAAGAATTATGGTGTGTGTTTTTTGTTTTTTTGTTTTGTTTTTAAGAGAGTGGAAGAGAGAAGGAAAGACAGAGAGAAACATCAGTGTGAGAGAAACACATCCATGGGTTGCCTCCTGCACAAGCCCTGACCAGGGCCCAGGCCAGGGAGGAGCCTGCATCCGAGGTACATGCCCTTGATCAGAATCGAACCCAGGACCCTTGGGTCCATAGGCTGACACTCTATCCACTGAGCCAAACCGGGTAGGGCAAGGATTATGTTTTGTTTCCTTGTGGTTATCTAGTTGTTCCAACATCACATTGAAAAAAACCACAACTTTCCTTTTCCTATTGGTATAGTTTGCCTCCTTTTGTAATACAATTGTCCATGTATGCATGGGTCTGTATTGGGGTTTTCTGTTCCATTTAGTTGTTTTATTTGTCTATTCTTGCCACCAAGTACCACAGCATTTTAATTAGTTCTGTTTAAATTGCTTGATATTGATTGAGCATTTTAGATCTATGGGTTTAGAGATTTCATAAAATTTGGAAAATTTTTGGCCATTATTTCTTCAAGTATTTTTTTTTTTTTTTTTTTGTCTCAGCTCCTATCTCATAACTCAGCCTCTTTCTCAGACTTGAGTTACACATATATCATCTATTTGGTGTTGTCCTGAGAGGCTCTTTATTTGTTGTTTTATTTTTTCCTGGTCTTTTGTTGTTGTTGCTCTGGTGTGCCTCATTTTGTATTATTTTTGTGTGCTATGTCTTTAAGTTCACTTATCTTTTCTGCTACAGTGTTGATTCTAACTTTAATCCCATCCTACTTGGCTTCTTTATTTAGCAAAATTGTCACTGAGATTTATCCATGATGCAGTATATCAATAATTTATTCCTTTTTAATGCTAAATAGTATTCCATTACATAATATATGATAATTTGTTTATCTATTCATATGTTCAAGGACATTTGAGTTGTTCCCAATTTTTGTCCCTTGTGGATAAAGCTACATTATTAAGTTATTTGCAGATCAACTCGTATAATTCAGTGATGTTTTTAGGAATTTTACAGTTGTACACCCATCACTGAAATCTGATTTTAAAACATTTTTACTATCTCCAAATGATAACTTGTACCCATTTAGAGTTATTTCCCATTTTCCTCCCAGCCCCAGGCAACCACTAATGTGCTTACTGTCTCTATAGATTTGCCTTGTCTGGCCATTTCAGGTAAATGGAATCATACAGTAGCTGTCTCTTGGATCTGGTCTGTTTCCCTTTGCATACTGTTTTGAAGTCCATGCATATTGTAGTATGTATTGTACTTCATTTCTTTTTAGTGCTAAATAATATTCCATTGTATGGTGTGGGATAGTAAAGGATATATTCTCTTTGGCCCCGGTTCCTAACAGAACTTTTAAAACTGCTTGAATTTCCAGAGTGATAGGAGTGTCTTTGTTATGTTAATGAGGCAACTCCTGGTAGCCTTTTGATAGCTTTGAGAGAGGATTGGTCACCAGAAAGCACAAGCTGCTCAACCTCCAGGGAGGGGAGAGAGTTGAAGATTGAGTTTAATCACATGGGCAGTGATTTATTTAATGATGCCTATGTAATGAGACCCTGATTAAAATTCTGGGCATTGGCACTCAGTGGAGCTTCTTGATTGGTTAACACATTGATGTGCAGAGTATGATGCACTCTGATTCCACAAGGAAAAGGCACAGAAGCTGTGTGCTGTCTCCCAGACTTCACCCTGTGTGCATCCGTTATAATAAACTGTAATCATAAGTATAGTGCGTCCCTGAGTTCTGTGAGTCATCCTGGTGAATTATTAAACCGTAGGAGGTCATGAAATTCCTCAATTTTTAGTCCTTTAGTCAGAAATGCAGGCCTGGGGACTCTGGAAGTATGACTAATGTTTGAAGTGAGGGCAGTCTTGTAGAGGACTGAGCTCTTGTGGGATCTGATGCTAACTCTAGGTGTTTAGCATCAGAATTGTATTGCAATATACCTGGTTGGATGGAACACAGTATATGCCTAATACTCAGTTTTGTTTGTCCATTTACTGATTGATGGACATTTGAATTGTTTCAACTTAGGGGCTGTTATAAATAGTGAACATTTGCATACAAGTCTTTTATTTCATTTGTCTAGACAGAGCATAAAAACGGCAAGATGAGGCATATCAGGGTTAAAAAAAATGACTAAAAGAAAACCCACAGGGAATATCAGTTACCCATAGGACAACATCAAACAGATTGTATATGTGTAACTACAATCTGAGAAAGGGCTGAGAGAGAAAAAATACTTGAAGAAATGGCCAAAGGTTTTCCAAATTTGATGAAATCTATAAACCTATAGATCTAAGAACCTCAATCAATATCAAGCTAGTTAAACAGAACTAATAAGAACACTGTGGTACTTGGTGGCAAGAATTAAAAAAACAACAACAATTACGTGGAATAGAAAACCCCAATATAGATTTATGCCAATATGGCCAATTTTGTTGTTTCTTGAATTGCTTTATCTGTATGTCATGGGATTGGTTTTTCTAAAATGTTGATTTCTTGGTTTTGTTCTCTTTGTGGAAACCTGTTTGCAATTGCTTGCTTCTGGGTGGAGTGGGACATGTTTTAGGACGGAATATGGATAGCTTTCCTTCTGAATTTGTGCTTTCTCTGTCTCCTTGGGAGTCAGTAGCAACCTAGCTTGGTATATTATTTCTCTGGTCCCAATATCACTACGTTTAGTGTGGATGCAGGTAGCACTGCCACTTGCTGCTTGTTATGAGCAAGAAGGTGGAGAAGGGAAGAGAGGAGAAGGCCCTGTTCCAAACGTGGCTACCACTGCTCCCTCTTCCGGCGGTGGGGGCTTACTCCCTCTTCTTGGGGCCATCGACTCTGGTATCTTTTAGGTTTTTCTAAACTGCTCCTACCTCCTCAGCTCCCTTCTTTGTGAGTTACGTGCAATAATTCGTTTTTTGTCTTTTTCTCTTTTAGAATATTTCTATTTAAATAGATACCTATATTCTCCAAGAGGGAAAAATGATATATTTATACATATTTTGTTAGTAAGTATGAAGGAGATACCCATATCAAAGTTTTGTCTGCTAACTATTTTTCCCTTGAAGATGTCCAAATCTAAAATCAGACATTTCATAAAATTCAAGTTGGTTTTGGATATCAAGTAATTTGTCTTTTTTCAATAGTAAAAACAGTTTTGGGGTTTTGTTCTGTTTATGGTTTGAGTTTTCTTCTTAAAAATTCTTTTTCTCCCCATTTTATTTTTCAGCTCTTTTGTGCCTTTCAAGATGATAAATATCTGTACATGGTCATGGAGTACATGCCTGGTGGAGACCTTGTGAACCTTATGAGTAACTATGATGTACCTGAGAAATGGGCCAAGTTTTACACTGCTGAAGTGGTTCTCGCTCTGGATGCCATACACTCCATGGGCTTAATTCACAGAGATGTGAAGCCTGACAACATGCTTTTGGATAAACATGGACATCTAAAATTAGCAGATTTTGGCACATGTATGAAGATGGATGAAGTAAGTTATAAGCAAGTTAAAAATGCTGGGTTATTGTTTTTTAGAAACAAAAATAAAAGAAACACTTTAAATTTGGATTTTATAGTTTTAAACAAAGATAAATTTAGTTTTGCTTACTGTGTATGACTCAATGCATTTGTCCTCTCTCCTGCCAAAGCTATGTCAGCAGTGAAGTTCTGTTGGTAGCAGTTTATATCCCTTAAATGGATAATAAATGAATTAGTTGCATTTATGTGTGTGTGTGTTTTTACACACATCTTTTTCTCTTTATCTCTGCTATTTACCCAGACAGGCATGGTGCATTGTGATACGGCAGTTGGAACACCTGATTATATATCACCCGAGGTTCTGAAATCGCAAGGGGGTGATGGTTACTATGGGCGAGAATGTGATTGGTGGTCTGTGGGTGTTTTCCTTTTTGAGATGCTGGTGGGTAAGTAAATATTTAACATTCTTTTTCAAAACCCATCTTATAACACTTTAGTTCTAGTTCACAAATTTGGGACTATAAGGAAATTAATTGTATGTGTCCTAGGGAAGAAGTAGAATTGATGAAAACTTTGAATTAGTAATGTCTGATATGACAGATTGTTAATTGGAGAATTAAAACCAAACCTTCTACTGCCAAGTTGAGTAGAATAGGAAAGGGTAGGAAAGGATGCTGCTAGGAAATATTTCTCAAGTAGACCTTTTGTAAATTGCTTTTGATGACCATCCAGTGTATGTAGCATTGATCTTGCTATATGCTTAGGATCATGGCATAATATGACCTACTTTGTTTCAGACTTTGTCTTTGTAGTGAGTCTCTGTGTTCACCATATGTTTCCAGGTAAACGCTCCATTCTCCCCACCTCTGGCCCGATCTGATGATGCGTTAGGTGTGTCTTGTAATCATTTGAAAGTAGAATATATTCTATTATTTGTGTAGATTCTCCAAGTGATTTTGAAAATAATGTATTTTGTAGGAAGTCTCATAGCTCATTTGAAGAGATTTAAATTTCTGCTACTGTTTTTAACTCTGAAAGCTGAATTTAATGAGTTTGGATGGCAATGATTGGCAGTATTCTGAGCTTGCTCTGGTGCTTGCTCAGGTTGGTTGGCACTGGAGTTCATTTAAAGGATTCTGTTGCAATTAAAAATGGCACTAGAAGCCCAGCTGGTGTGGCTCAGTGGTTGAGCATCTACCTATGAACCAAGAGGTCACGGTTCGATTCCCGGTCAGGGCACATGCCTGGGTTGTGGGCTTGATCCCCAGTAGGGGGTGTCCTGGAGGCAGCCAATCCTTGATGTCCCTCTCTTATTGATGTTTCTCTCTATCCCTCTCCCTTCCTCTCGCTCAAAAAATCAATACAAACATATTTTTTAAAATGTCACTAGAAGAATCAAATTCAAAGCTTTCCTCCGTGCACCTTTGAAAACAAAAACTACTTACCTGAATACCCCTTTTGAAGTTTTGGATTGGCTGCTTTGGGAAAGTCTGTTTTATACTGAAGTGACTTGTAGTTGAAGTGTTCTAGCAGGATATTTAACCCTGTGGCTTTAGATGAGTACTGGCCATAATGATACTTTTCAACATTTTCTGTCTTTACACTTGTTTGAATGTCTCTTTATCGTAGTCATTAGTTAGCAGGAACACTGCACTTGGAGACCATTTCTGCCATTTTCAACTCTAGATTTGTGCCATTGTAGGCAAATCACATGTCATCTTTCTGGGCCCAGCTTCCTCATATCTTCTATAATAAAAGCTTAATATGCTAATTAGACGGGACAGGTGAACGACCTTCTGGATGAAGCCGGGGCTGCGAGGGCCAAGCCCCTTGCATGAATTTTGTGCATCGAGCCTCTAATATAAAATAATAGGGCTGGCCCTGGCCAGTGTGGCTCAGTGGTTGGGGTGTCAGCCCAAGTACTAAAGGGTCTCAGGTTTGATTTCTGGTTAAGGGCGTATGCCTGGGTTGCGGATTCGTTCCCTGTCCCCTGGTCAGGGGGTGTGCAGGAGGCACCCAGTCAAAGTGTATCTCTCACATCAATGTTTCTCTCTCTCTTTGTTCCTCTCTCCCTTCCTCCCACCCCTCTCAAAAGCAGTGGGAAAAATATTTTCTGGTGAGGATGAGTAAATACATACATACATACATAATAGATAGGTAGGTAGGTAGGTAGGTAGGTAGGTAGATAGATAGATAGATAGATAGATAGATAGATAGATAGATAGATAAAGGTGGTCTAATTCTTAGAGCTGCGCTGTTTTGTCTGTCATGATGCAAATGGTTTATATCTGCATCTACTGTGATAGGCACTGGCCACACTGAGCACTTGAAATGTGGTTGGTGAACTAGGGAAGTGAAATTTTCATTTTGTTTAGTTGCAGTTCATTTAAATTGGTGCGTGTGACTAGTACAACAGTTCTGGGGAATAATCTCAAAAAGCTGATCATGCTCTAGCTTAAGCATTAGACAGGACTCTGATCTGACCTCACTTAATAATCTTTTTCTTTAATTATTTAGTAAATTGTTTCCTATCCCATTATTTAAAACTTCCTACAAAATTCTAGAGTTATACTTAGCATTGATTTTTTTTTTGCCCATAAGGGTTGATGATTCATTGGTATGGTTAAAATTTAAATATATTGGTGTGCGCCTTTTTGTTTTGTCTGAAACTTCTGGCCCATAACCATTAATTTTTTCATGCATGTGTCAAATTTAAACTTAACATACTTAAATATTAGATGAAAAGTGTTTAATTTGCATTCTCTATTACACTCAAAGTCTTGTTTCTTGGAATTTTAGGGGATACTCCATTTTATGCAGATTCACTTGTAGGAACTTATAGCAAAATTATGGATCATAAAAACTCACTATGTTTCCCTGAAGATGCAGAAATTTCTAAACATGCAAAGAATCTCATCTGCGCCTTTCTCACAGAGAGGTAATATACATTGAATGTCTTGGTAGAGATGGCTCCTTTTACTTTTAAACTTGTAGAAATGAAACTAACTTATTTACATATGAAATCAGTCTTCTTATCTAAATGCATTTAATTCTGGATTAGCCCTTTTTTTTTACTGCTAAGCTTCGTGTTGGGTTACTCTTATCATTTTGTATGTGCAGCCCAATTGTAATTTAACTCTAACCTTAACCCTCATGTTTAAAAAGAAAAAAATAGAACTTTGTAAAATAATGCATTTGAGAGAAATAAAACTTTTGTTATATTCACATTTCCTCTAAGGTGGCTTGAGCCATGCTACCCTTGATTATACAGTGTTTGAAAGGAACATTCTGTGCAGATAAATACTAAACAGGTTATAATCTTCAAAACTGTTTGAGCTGGGAGTGCCTCCTTTCCAACCGGTTTTTATTTGCATGTGAATATGAGCACGTCTGTCCTAGTAATTCTCTATTTCTTAAAACAAAATAGAACAACGTTTTGAAAACCTGCCTCAAAGAGAACAACTGGGAGTTATTAAGAGTTTCTTCCTTGGCCTCTCCTTTCCTTTCTCCTCTGGTTTCTCTTCTATATTTGTGAGTCATCCTATCAAAGGACCAACACATACAAGAGGGTACTTGCTCCCCCATCCAAATTCGACTTACTAGCTTTATGGTCTTAGGGAAATTATTTTACTCTTTTTGGAAATAGTTTTATTCGTCCATAAAATCATGGGATCAGAATACATTAAAGAAAGGGCATTTGTAGCTCTAAAATGCTGTGATTTCCTTATGTTTGTTAGTTAGTTGCTATTACAAGAAATTCTATAGTGACTATCCTCATACAATCATCTTTGCATACTTTTTGTAGGATAAAATCTTAAAGATGGAATTCTGGGAATTGAGTGATGTTGCAAAATTGACCTAGAGAAGCCACATCAGGGAATATTTTCAACAATAATTGTTCCTCATTCTCATCAAACTGAATATTATGAATTTTTTCCTTTTTCCATCTGAAGCAAGAAAAGTTATTTTTATTGTTCCTCATTAAAGAGGTTAATCATTTTTCCATGTTTACCAATCATTTGTAGAATAAAACTTTAAGATTTGTTAATTATATGATTAATGTACAATCCATGCTATTAAACTCAAAACAAAACCTGTATCATGTTTTGACTTGATGGGATGATCATAATTTGTGCTGAAAGATCAAATATAAAATAGGATATAGCACATGTTATTGAAATGAGTGTCATTCATGAAAGATTTGTCCTAGCAATTTATTGGGAGGGAGGTTGCAGTAAAGAATGATTCTAGGTAGACAAAAGATATTTTGAAAATAATTTAATGCCATTAGTGTGGCTAGAAGCACTTCCCTCTAAAGTTTACAGGTTTTTTTCTCTTAAATTAAACATAACTCCAAGGCATATAAAAAAACAAGTGCTTTTTATTTTCAGTATTTTATTTTCATTTTTCATACAATCTTAATTGAAGACTCAAAGTGTCAAAGAATGAAATTAACTTTTTTTGTATTCAGAGATATAATTTATCAGAGTAAATATGGATAGCTTCAAATATAAAATGTGATTTCTTTTTAAGAAGGGGAGAGATTTTTAAAGTAATGTTTTTATGGGAAAGGTTTTGATAACTGTACTGGGCCAAAATTTAGATCTTCATCCATTTTGCGTCTTAAATTTGGTTTATGCAATTTTGACACACGTATGTGAATTTTTTCATTTGAAAGTCTCGTGTAATTTTTGTTTGGCACAAACTACAGATTGAAATATATTTCACTTTCCATGGCATTTCCTATAAACACTACAGTCTTCTTGGTCTATAGAGATTATATACTATAAAATGGAGATTGCTTTTTCTTGAGAAACATTTATGTTATACTTTTAAAAAAGATATCTCAAACTCATTTGTGATCCTTATGTTGATTCTTGTCTAGATAAAAGGTTAATGTTTTTTTTTGTTTTTTCATAACCTTACTTTTTACATAATCTTTAACTGCATTGCTTAGGGAGGTACGGCTTGGGAGAAATGGGGTAGAAGAAATCAAACAACATCCTTTCTTTAAGAATGATCAATGGAATTGGGATAACATAAGAGAGAGTAAGTCAATACATTTAAATATTTCCATTCCACATTTTAAATTGATTCCTAATTTGAATTGACAAGCATGTTTCATATACTTAACGCTAATTTTAAAATTGAGAGTTCCACTTCATATTTGTTCAGTGGCAATATTTATAAGTAAATTCATATTACCTCAATATTTTAGCAAACTAAGCATACGATAAATATGTATTTATTAGCAATATTTCCCAATACTTTTATAAAAACATAGGTTTCTTTGTCATGTTAAATTTGATGGATCTCAATAATTTGCAGAAAGGGGAAATATAAACTTTTAATTTTAAGAGTATGAAATACTTAAAGAATATAGAAAACTGAAAACCAAAGAATGTATATGCAAGTTGTTGCTGTTTGTAATTTTAATGCCTAGAGTAATATCATACTGCTTTTTTTGTTTAATTGACTTAACCAGTATTTAAAACTGCTCTAAGGTAGTAATAAAATACTTAAAAATTTTAATTCTTTGAAATAACATGTTACTAAAATTTTCTATAGTAAATCACAAAAATATGTTATTATATATTATTAATGTATACCATGTTAGTATTAATATATTGTTTATAATGTAAAACAAAAGAGGGGTAGTTTATTTTTTTATTATGAGTGAAATAATTCCTTTCTTTTAATAGCGGCAGCTCCAGTTGTACCTGAACTCAGCAGTGACATAGACAGCAGCAATTTTGATGACATTGAAGATGATAAAGGAGATGTAGAAACCTTCCCAATTCCTAAAGCTTTTGTGGGAAATCAGCTGCCTTTTATAGGATTTACCTACTACAGAGAAAATTTGTATGTGGTTTGTTTGTTACAGTTTTATTGTTTCAGAGTCTAGCTATAAAGCATTGTCTTGCTTTGGGACTGGATTATTTAAAAAAGTATTAATTTGTTTTAAACTTTGAGTTTTTCTAAAAGGACTATTGAAAGAGTTATTTTTAATTTCATTTCATTTTATTTCTGAATGCTATATGACATTCATTTATGAATGAATGCAAGGTGATGCACTATATTATTTTGGGCTACAGGTAAGACCAAATACCTGCTTTTGAAGCTTGTCAACTAATGAGGGATATGAGAAGGTTATATACTCATAATGAAGGGTAGAATGTGATATTTGTTCTAAGAAAGGGACCCAAAAAATCTAAGATGGTTTGGAAGAAAAATAGAGGTCATATTTCTTTAAGTTGAAGGTAGGGGAGAAGTTAGGCAAGACCTCAAGGCAGAGGTGGCATTTTAGCCAAATTTAAAGATAAGAAAGGGTTTTTTGAGTGGCCGAGATGTGGGGAGGTGAGTAGTGGAAGCAAAAGTTTGGAATGTAAGCATACATGGAGAGTAATGTAATCCATTGGGGCTCAAACATAGGTATATATTACTGGCTTATGATCATTTGGAGGACTTGATAAAACTGTGGTTTTCTTGGCCAAATCCGCCTGGCAAAGGTCATTCAGTACATGTTGGTTGACTGAAGTGATTTTTGCGAGGGTAAGATTAGAAAATAGATTGAAGTTGGAGTTTAGGGGAAGAGTAATGCAATAGATGATTGTTGTGTGCTAAGAGACTTTTGACTTTACTAGAGGTCCAGTGCACGAAATTCGTGCACGGCGGGGTGTCCCTCAGCCCAGCCTGCACCCTCTCCAATCCAGGACTGCTGGCTCCCAACTGCTCACCTGCCTGCCTTCCTGATTGCCCCTAACTACTCCCCTGCCAGCCTGTTTGCCCCTAACTGCCCTCCCCTGCAGGCCTGGTCACCCCTAACTGCCCTCCCCTGCAGGCCTGGTCCCCCTCAACTGCTCTCCCCTGCAGGCCTGGGTCCCCCCCAACTACCCTTCCCTGCAGGCCCAGTCGCCCCCAACTTCCCTCCTCTGCCGGCCTGGTCATCCCTAACTGTCCTCCCCTGCAGGCTTGATCGCCCCCAACTGCCCTCCCTTGCAGGCCTGGTCCCTCCCAGCTCCCCTCCCCTGCTGGCCTGATCGCCCACAACTGCCCTCCCTTGCAGGCCTGGTCCCTCCCAACTGCCATCCCCTGCCGACCATCTTGTGGTGGCCATCTTGTGTCCACATGGGGGCAGCCATCTTTGACCACATGGGGGCAGCCATCTTGTGCGTTGGAATGATGGTCAATGTGCATATTACTCTTTTATTAGATAGGATTAGATAGGATAGGCAGTGAGGAGCCACTGAAGTGTTAAATAGTTGAGTGAAGCATTAAAGACATTGGAGAAACTCTTTGGTCCTTCCATGTATAATGATGAGGGTGACCAACCATCATGATTTGCCCAGGAATAAGTAATTTCCTAGAATGTGGTGTGGGACTTTCATCCTAAAACATTTTTCTCTTCAAAACTTATAAAATCCAGGCAAACCAGGAAGAATTGGTCACCGTTACCAGTAGTGTTCTCAAAACTATCGTAATGCTGACTAAAATGAAGGTATCAGTGCCAGGAGACTCCCACGAATGTTTGTAGGCAGTGAGGAAGGACCCAATTAAGAGAGAGATTGATAAAAGTGATCATTTTATTTTTTATTTTTTTTTTTAAATATATTTTATTGATTTTTTACAGAGAGGAAGGGAGAGGGATAGATAGTTAGAAACATCGATGAGAGAGAAATATCAATCAGCTGCCTCCTGCACACCCCCTACTGGGGATGTGCCCGCAACCAAGGTACATGCCCTTGACTGGAATCGAACCTGGGACCCTTCAGTCCGCAGGCCGACGCTCTATCCACTGAACCAAACCGGTTAGGGCAAAAGTGATCATTTTATGTGTTAAGCCCTGGAGATCAAGAGATGTTATCTTTGAAAAGGAGGACAGATGTCTCTTTCTAGAAAAGAATAAAATAGTTACAGAACTTGAGATGACGAGGAAGAAAGTATAGTTTCTTTTAGAGACTCCAATCTCAACAGTGTTAAATAACAGAATATCTGAAAAGAGTGAGAAGCAAGAAAAGTTTATCATTTTAAATGATTGAAACTGTCTAAATATCCGGAGGGGAAAATGTTGCTTCATTTAAAATAAATTGAAGTGGAAAGACAGAGATCTTTGTGATTATAATTTAATTCTGAGAAGAAGTTGGTATTAGAAAATTGATTAAAATGACATGTAAAGTAATTTATTTTCCTGCCTTTTCTTTTAGGTTATTAAGTGACTTTCCATCTTGTAGAGAAAATGATTCAATACAATCAAGGAAAAATGAAGTATGTATAAATTTTTACTTTCTCTATTTTAATCACATGTCCAAATATTTTAGTAATGTCCATGCATTTTTAAAAGTTTCTTTGATGATACTTTTTGAATCATTAGATGGTATTCCTTGTTGCAATATAGTTCAGCATAACATTGAACTAATTCATTTCTTTGATAAACATCATTGTGTAAGATACAATGGCTAGTAAAACGATGAATTATACATGGCTTCAGGCTTAGTTTTAATACCAAAAGTGACAGTAGGTTAATGAACAGCTAGATAATACCAGTTACGAAATTTTATAATCTTCTATAAAAGTACAGAAAATAAATTGTAAGAGTACAGAAATAGTGGAGAGATTCAAATTTTGAGTATTTAGCAATAAATTCATATAAAAGATAATTTTATCAAACTGTTATTGTATTTTGTGAGGCTAACCATTTTTCTCTTGAAAACTTACAAAATCTAAAAAATTTGTTTGGATTATTTTGGTACAATTTGTGTTTTAGGAATTTTATAAAGCAAAACAAGCATTTTAATACTTTCTGTGTTTTTTTTCTTTGTTTTATATAGGAAAGTCAAGAGGTATGTTGATGTCATATATCTTGAAAACCTGAGACAACAGACTCATTACTCTAGCAGAGTTTGATATAGCCTTATTCCACTTAGCGTTTGGAACACTGCATCTCCCAAGACGGCGTTCTCCACTTTTTTTCTACCAAGTATCCCTTTTATTATTGCTCCTATGGATCTGTCATTTAAAATGTGTATTATTTATTTTTATGATTTCATTTATCAAAGGCGTATAATTCGCAGCAAGAACTTCTGATTAGCATGTGACAACTAGTGTGATCAAATTATATTAATGGCCCTAACCGGTTTGGCTCAGTGGATAGAGCGTCGGCCTGCGGACTGAAGGGTCCCGGGTTCGATTCCGGTCAAGGGCATGTACCTTGGTTGCGGGCACATCCTCAGTGGGGGGTGTGCAGGAGGCAGCTGATCGATGTTTCTCTCTCATCGATGTTTCTAACTCTCTATCCCTCTCCCTTCCTCTCTGTAAAAAATCAATAAAATATATTTTTTAAAAAATTATATTAATGCAATAGTAATTACATTTGACTAGTTCATTGGCCTATATATTCTTATTAGGGGAAAAATATAGTTTTGTGTAAGGTATATACAATATTTTAAAAACTGTGGAGAACATAATCACTAGAAAGAATAGTGGAAAGAATATTGGCCTTGGAATCTCAAAGACTTAGGTTGAGTTTTTTGTACTGCCACTTATTAGCTATGTTGTCTTGGCCCAGTTATTCATCTTTTTTGGATTTTAGTTTCTTTATTGAGTAGATATAATACTACCATCTTTTTAGGGCTTTTGTTAGGATTAGTGAAACCACATTTGTCAAGTGCCTGCCTCTGTTCCTAAGGCAAGAAAGGAACTCAAAAGTTAAAGCCTTTATAAAAGTAATAATGCTCCAAAAGTGGATTATTTAATACTTTCTGTAACTTTAGTTTGCTTACAGACTGACAGATGTGGCCTAGAAAGATTTAAAGAATGACAAGATGGCCCGGCCCATGTGGCTTGGTGGTTCATTGTCAACCTGTGAACCAGGAGATCACGGTTCATTCCAGGTTGTGGCATATGCCTGGGTTGCGGGCTCGATCCCTAATAGGGCGCGTGCAGGAGGCAGCCGATCAGTGATTCTCTCTCATCATTGATGTTTCTACCTCTCCCTCTTCCTTCCTCTGAAATAAAAAAATATATATTTTTAAAAAGAATGACAAGATGTCATTATTGTCATTTACTCAGTAAAGTTATTGATTACAACTCTTTATAGTATGGTGCCCAGCACTGTGTAGAAAGATATAAAGAAGAGCTTATATTCTTATTTTTAAGAATACCAGTATATTTGAGCATGCTCAAATTTTCTGAATATTTGTTTTATATATAGACCTTTTATAAGCACAAATGGCAACAGTATTTTTATATAAACAATCTGCAGAAGAACAGTGGAGGCTATCCTTTATTCCTAATGAATGAGAAACTTGTTTCAGAAGCTTTTTATTCGCAAGTTTACATAGTGTGGTTGTACATATATGTATACTGTCCTAGACAGAAAGCAAGAGATGGGGATTTCCCCCTGTCAATAAAAGCCACATTAGAAGGTATAAATATGGTACCACTATAGAGGAGATTATATTAAGATAAAAGAAAAGAGAAGCTGATCATTGTTTTCTTTAAGCCTCTCATCTTTGAAGTGTGACCAAATTTTATAATTATAATTTTTTTCTTTTCTGACAGATTCAGAAAAAACTATACACATTAGAAGAACACCTTAGCACTGAGATACAAGCAAAAGAGGAAATAGAGCAGAAGTGCAGGTATATTTTGTAGATAATTGAATAGTATATTCTAAAATTTAAGTTTAAACATATTACTAAAAATGTAATTATATGATTATTTTTAAATTTATAGTAAATTATTTTATTGTAAATTAGGAGTTATTTTATTTACTTTTTCTTTTGAAATTCTTTAGATCTGTTAATACTCGCCTAGAGAAAGTAGCAAAGGAGCTAGAAGAAGAGGTAAAGTTGCTCTACACTTTTATTAACATTTTTTTTTAATAAAAAGTTTTGATCCCTAGTGTTCTTGGTACCATATTAATATACATCTTGGTTTATAATAAAATCTACCTGTAGCATGGGTGGGTAGGACTAAAATTACAGGATAATCATGGTAATAAGTTTCATTTTTGTTGTATTTTTGCAAAATTTGAGTTAATTTAGTATGTGTAGATATTTAAAGTAAGAAAAATTGCATTTGTATTAATGACATGGTTTAAAAACAGAAAGTGACCATTGTTTCTTTTTTTAAATTTTTATTCATAACATTTTTGACTCATGCTTTTATCACGTAAAAATGGTTCAGTGGTGACAGAATGTTATCGAAAGTTTGACTTTCAATAGGAAACAAAACACAGTGTTAAGAGTAGTGTGCTATTTTTAAAATATGGAAAACATTATTGTAGTTTTAATTATATAGCCGTACAGCTTTTATTTATGTTTTCTTATCTGCTTGAAATAATTGAAATAGTTTTTGTTTTATTAAAATTTTTATACATGCTTTTTTCTGATAATAACTTAAAGCACTATTTCAGATTACCTTAAGGAAAAATGTGGAATCTTCATTAAGACAATTAGAAAGAGAAAAGGCGCTTCTTCAGCACAAAAATGCAGAATATCAGCGGAAAGCTGATCATGAAGCAGACAAGAAACGAAATTTGGAAAATGATGGTTTGTGGTATAGAATATTAAATACCAAGAAAAAAATTAAGTGTGTGTGTATGTGTGTGTTGTGTTGACTCTTACCATTGAAATGCTTTTTATCATAGTTAACAGTTTAAAAGATCAACTTGAAGATTTGAAAAAAAGAAATCATAACTCTCAAATATCCACCGAGAAAGTGAATCAGCTCCAGAGACAAGTAAGTTGATCTCAGTTTGTAATAAGGATATTGAATTTTATTTATGACTTCCCATTAACAGTTTTAATTGTCAGTGTTCCAAGAGGATTTTACCTCTAATTTTAAAGTGAAATCATTAGGAAGTATTTTTAGGTATTTATTTATTTTAAATACTTTGTAATGGGGTAAGAAATTGAGGTATTTTTATCATCTACACCTATGTTTGTTTGTTTTTTGTTGTTTGATTTGAATGGGATAACAGCTGGATGAAACCAATGCTTTGCTGCGAACAGAATCTGATACTGCAGCCCGGTTAAGAAAAAGCCAGGCAGAAAGTTCAAAACAGATTCAGCAGCTGGAATCTAACAACAGAGACCTACAAGATAAAAACTGCCTGTTGGAGACTGCCAAGTTAAAACTCGAGAAGGAATTTATCAATCTCCAGTCGGTTCTAGAATCTGAAAGGAGGGACCGAACCCATGGATCAGAGATAATTAATGATTTACAAGGTATTAACGTAGATATTGCACTTGAATTCATCTTAATGATTTATATTTTGGAAATAACTTTAGATGATGGATAATGTACTGGAGTAGCACATTTTTGAATATGTAAAGTTAGAGTATTAGAAATTCATTAATATGAAATTTTGTGAGCGAAAGATTTACTTTCAAATAGTTTGAAGTATTTTAAGTATCAGGCTGCCTCCCAAGGTAGTAGATTGGGTTCCAGTTACATTAACTATAAAGCAATACCTCAACTATATCAACTATACCAGCAATTATACAACTTCTCATAAATACCAACTTCGAAGTTTGAGGTGACATCCAAGTTTTTTACTCTTAACATTTATATACACATATGCACTTTGTGGATTTATTGTTTTTTTAAATGTTGCAAATATTAGGTAGAATATCTGGCCTAGAAGAAGATGTAAAGAACGGCAAAATCTTATTAACAAAAGCTGAGATGGAGAAGAGACAACTTCAGGAGAGATTCACTGATTTGGAAAAGGTAAAACACATTAATCTTTATATTTGTGTAAGGGTTTCAGATTGGAAAACTTATTCTAAAACAAGAGAAACCATTTATTTCTCCATACTTATGGATGCTTATATTTAGACTTGGTTGTGTAGACTAGGGATATACATATATATATATACTTTAATCCTCACCTGACGGCATGTTTCCATCGATTTTAGAGAGGGAGGATGAGAGAGAGAGAGAAACATCGATGTGACAGAGATGCATCGGTCGGTTGCCTCCAGGACGCATCCCAATGGGGGATTGAACCCAACCTGGGTATGTGCCCTGACTTGGAATTGAGCCCGCAGCCTTTTGGTGCATGGGACAACTCTAATCAACTGAGCCACACTGGCCGGGCAGGATATGTATTTCCTAAGGCTCGCCATAGCCCCACATAAGCAGCTGTTAGTATGTTAGATGCTTAGGAGGGAGGCACTCTCCTGGAGTGTGTATAATGAGGATGCTTCTCTCTAGGGGTCCAAGGAAAACTCTTATTTTCACTTACAACATGTCTTAAAAATTATACATAGTTACGACTTTTGACATTCAGAAGTTTTTCTTTAAAAATCCTATAAGCTAGGGATAATTTCTAGGCTCTGTGCAGTTAATATTTTATTCTACTTATTCGTTTTAAGTACTTAGTGTGTTGTATGTGGTAGAAATATCAGGATGCAGTTTGTACCTTTAACAATTGTACAGTCTAATGGGTAATTTCTGAAGTAATAGTAACTCACAGAGAGCTGTAAGGCAGTGTGGTAAGTAGAATGGTAGCAGTATGGACAAGGGACAGAGCAGGTGCACAGGATGAATTCCTGATCCGACGGCAGGGTTGGTTGGCAGGGCACATTGTGAGTTGGGGAGGAAAGCATGAGCAAGGCACAGAGGGTGAAAAATAAGAAAGGTAGTCTGTTTATTTCAGTACAAGCTGTTCGGTATTTCTGGAGTATAGAGCAGGGGCAACGAACTTCAGTCTGCGAAGGGAAAGAGTAAATATTGTGGGCTTCGTAGGCTTCAGTGGCTCTGTTGTAACTACCCAGTTTCGCTGCAGTAGGTAAAGGAATGGGTGTGGTTGTGCCCAATGAAATTTTTAAAAAATGGCAGGCCAATACAGTCCTCCTATAAGAGTGAGAATTCAGTGGCTAGAGTGAGGCTACAGAGGTAGGCATGAGCTAGAGCAGTGGTCGGCAAACTCATTAGTTAACCGAGCCAACTATCAACAGTACAACAATTGAAATTTCTTTTGAGAGCCAAATGTTTTAAACTTAAGCTTCTTCTAACGCCACCTCTTCAAAATAGACTCGCCCAGGCCGTGGTATTTTGTGGAAGAGCCACACTCAAGGGGCCAAAGAGCCTCATGTGGCTCGCGAGCCGCAGTTTGCCGACCACTGAGCTAGATCATGCAAGATTTTGAATATCCTGTTAAAAAACTTAGTTTCTTTAAGTAATGGACTGGCCACTGAAGATCGTTTTTTTGTTTGTTTGTTTGTTTGTTTGTTTGTTTGTTTTTAATTGATTTCAGAGAGGAAGGGAGAGGGAGAAAGAGAAACATCAATGATGAAGAGAATCATTGATTGGCTGCCTCCTGCACACCCCCACTGGGGATCAAGCCCGCAACCCAGGCATATGCCCCTCATCGGAATCGAACCTGGGATCCTTCGGTCCGCAGGCCCACGCTCTATCCACTGAGCCAAACCGGCTAGGGCGCCACTGAAGAACTTTTAAGTTGGTAGATCACTGTATATCAGGATGAGAACAGATTTGAGGAGGATAAGACAAGTCAGACTCTCAGTATTCAGATAATGGAGACTCACCTAGTGCAGTGGTTAAAAGGATGGGAACTAGAGATGAATCTGAGAAACAGTTAGAAAAGGAGTATTTGGCAGCAATTAGTACTTGGTTAGATGTGGCATGTGAGTAGTAAGTACTCAAGGATGAGTTCAGGTTCCTACTTTGTGAAAAAATACAGAATGGTGCCATTAATTAATTTTAAAGAAAGGAAAAATAGCTCTTTTAGAGGAAACAATGATACATCAGTTTAGTCCTAAGTATGAAGGGCCTGTGAAACAGCCAAATTAGGATATCTACAAAGCAGTAAGTTATGGTAATTGAAGCTAGAATTATTTGTAAGTCATCTGTATAGAAGTAGCTAAAATCATGCAAATGGAAGAGCCCATCTGGGAAGAATTTGTTTGGAACTGGTTTTTCAGGACAGAGACTTGTGAATTATTAGTTTGAAAAAATCATTTCAGCATTAAATATTTTACTTAAAACACAAAAGAAATATCTATATTTATGATACCAACTATAGAAAATATCTATATTTATGATACCAACTATTAGGAAATCTTTTGAGGATATATAGAAAATTAACTGATTTCTGTTATTAAAGATTCTCAACTTAAAACATGTCTCCTATATGTTGAAGATAAGTGTGAATGGTAGAGGATCCTGAGATTTTTTTAAGATAGAGCAAAAGGAAACATTTGATAAGTTTTAAAAGTTTAAGATACAATAATATAGGAAGAGGACAAGCATTGGCTAAAGAACACTGCCTCAGAAAACACCGATGTTTAAGCAGCAGCTGGGGAGTAAACTTCACAAGCAACAGAACAATGAGAGCAGGATGGGAGAACCAAGTGAACTCAGTGTCAGGTAGGCCAAGGAAATAGTTTCAAGGGCAACAGTGATTTCAATGAGGTAAAGACTAGAAAGTGTCTGTTGAATTTGATATTGAAAATATCATTGGTCACTTTATTGAGATCAAACCATCTCAATATAGATTTCAGAATAGTAGAGTGGAGGTGTGGGAGGTGAATATAGTGGGAAGAGAACTGGTAGAGTTACATAGATTACTTATACAAGCAATTTTAATGAATAGAAAAGGGGAGATATTGGACATTCTTGGTAAGTCTTTTTAAAAATCCTTTGTAAGCTTTTGAAATTGTCAACAGTCTATTTGTTGATAGCTGCCATTTTCATCTTTAATAGGAAAAGAACAATATGGAGATAGATATGACATATCAACTAAAAGTTATACAGCAGAGCTTAGAACAAGAAGAAGCTGAGCATAAAACTACAAAAGCACGGCTGGCAGATAAAAATAAGATTTATGAATCGATTGAAGAAGCTAAATCAGAAGCTATGAAAGGTATGCATTTTTATAAGAGGGTTTTCTAGCATTATCTTACTAAGGATTGATTCTGTATTCAATTCTTTGGTTTTGAAAATATTTGTTTATATTTTATTGCCAAATACTGGAGGAGAAACACTATTAGGGAAGTTTTACATATATAACTCCACCTTTCCCTTTAGCAATAATTTCTAAGACAGGAAGGCCCCCCAAAAATAGATCAAAGAGAAATTACTATTTTCATGATATTGATAGTGACAGGCATGCAGAATGTGAAGTTCTCAGATTTAGGGGGCAGGGGGAGGGGTGCTTTTTTTTTTTTAATACTTAGTTTAACACTTTATCAGCTTATGTTTCTTGCCACTTTCTTCAAGATAAAGATTTTAAAATAATAGCTGAGCTAACTACATTAGAAGCTCACTAAGTATTTTGAGCTCTGGCAGATGAAGATATTAGTTAGATTTGGTAAAAACCTTATAATACTAATGAATATAGGGTAAGATTAACAAAATTAACTTTTTCATAAACTAGCCTGTATCTTGGAATTGTTTTAGGCTAATTATTTGTTTTCCAAACTGTGTTTATAATTATGATGGATTTATAATTCCAAAGGAAATCAATATTCTTATGAAAGATTTATAAAACTCTTAATAGAAACTTTATTTCATATTGAAATATAACATTGATGAATAACTTAGCAAAAAATAGGCTTTTAATTATTTAATGTATTCACGGTGGAGATTTTTTGGTTAATATTACTTTAAGGCATAGTTCTGGATGATAAAAGATGAAATGGCTGTTTTGCTGTCTGTGGCCTAGAAGACAGATTGGAATTTCTTTTGGAGTATAGTTTGATGCAATAAAATGCAAACATTTTTCACATTTGTAGTGCACACGTGTGACTATCACCCAAAACAAGGTAGCGAATCTACCTTTTCATCACCTCAACAAATCCACGTATCACTTATGCCTTTTCTATTTTCTCTGCCTACATTGGGGTGATTGTCTTTTTAAAACGTGTATATTCATTCATAGGTTATTCTCTGAACTGATGAAAAGAAATTCGGTATAATAATAACTGCCATTTTTTTCAAACTCCTTGTTATAACACTAACATAAGATGCATGATGACGTTAGTGTGTGAAGGAGTGCGCAAAACTTTAGTGTTACAGGTGGTACTCAAGGTCTAAGCCTGGGTCTTCCCACTGCAGACCATTGCCTCCATTGACTTCTCCATCAGGGAATTACTAGCTGTGTGACCTTTTCTGGTTACTTAAGTTTCTGTGCCTTGTTTCCTACAAAGAGGTAATTAAAGTGTTCGGTTGTTGTGAAAACCAAGTTCAGTGATACATGGGAAGTGCTTAGAAATGCTAGCAGTTAATAGCTTGTGAAGAACAGTTTCAGTTTCCACACTTCTGAAGACAGTTCATTAAAAACTAAGCATTCATAGGTTTAATTTTTACTTAACATAACTTTGTAGTAAATGATAATTAGATGTTGAGCATTAGATATGAAGGAGCCGAGGAACCTAGTTGGATTTGAACAGATTTTCTAATCAGAATATTAAAAGGTAATCCTTTAACTATAATAACTTACATTTAATAGGGAATCACTTGATTAGATAAAAACTTTGCCTACTGTATACTTTGAGGTTGAAAAAGGCTTTTCACATTAACAAATCTGTATATATAAAAGCCTAAGTGACCAGTTGACCGGTCACCATGATGTGCACCAACCAGCAGGGGGCAGATACTCAACACAGGAGCTGGACCCTGGTGGTCAGTGCACTCCCACAGCGGCTGCGCAGCTCAGCTGACTGACAGGCGCCAGACACAGTGCTCACTGCTGGCGAGTGCCGCTGTGGCAGCGCAAGCCTCCCCAGATCGGGACTGACTGGGTGCAAGCCCGCAGCAGGCGCAGCAGTGCCAGGATGAGCAGGAGCGGCAGGCAGGGTTGGACTGCCTGTTTCGGCCCAATCCCCGCAGGCCACGCCGAGGGACCCCACTGGTGCATGAATCCGTGCACCAGGCCTCTAGTTTGTTAATAAAACAATTGCTGTGGTAAGTCATTTAGAAAATACAGGAAAGTATAAAAAAGTAAGTAATGATTAATCGTAGTCCTAGTAATGTTATACTTTTCTATTCTCTCCATTTTTTATAGTTTTGCTTTTTTCTTTTAAAAATATTATGAACATTTCCTTAAGTCATTAGAAACTCTTTTTAAATAGTGAGCACTTATTAAGTATTTGCCATACTTCAGGCAGCATTTAAGTGCCATACATATATTAACTAAAAATCTGTATAATGCCTCTATGTGGGTAGGTATTATCACCATTCTAGACATAAGGAAAGTGAGCCTCAAAGAGGTTAATTAACTTGACCAGTCAAATAATTAGAAGGTGTCAGGGCCAGGGTTTAAACTCCAGGAGTTTGGTTCCAGAGCCCTGTCCTTGACCACCACCCTAAAACATAGTTTTTATCCTCTGCCTGGTAATATGCTAATGTGGAAAGAGCCATAGAGGTCATAGAATCTACCTCAGTGTTTGAAGATAAGACAAGTAACACTGAGGGGCACAGAATAGCAGGGAAAAAATCTTTATTTAAAAGGTATAAGTATCTTTTTTTAATCCTCACCTGAGGATGTTTATTGATTTTTATTTATTTTTATAGAGGAAGAGAGAGAGAGAGAGAGAGAGAGAGAGAGAGAGAGAGAGAGAGAGAGAGAGAGAGAAACAGAAACATGTTCTCAAGAGAAAAACATTGAGTGCCCCAACTGGGGATGGAACCCTGAAAGAAACCTAAGAATGTGCCCCCCTAAGTATATGCCCTCCTAAGTATGCGCCCTGACCGGGAATCAAACCTGCAACCTTTTGGTATAGGGGACAACACTCCAACCAACCAAGCCACCCAACCAGGGCTAAAAGATATAAGTATCTTTAGAACCACAAATAAAGGTAGAATTATTTTATTTCCATTAGAACGCATATAATATTGCAGAGTGTGGTAAATTTTTATACCCAGTCAATGAAATACCTAATTTTCAAGCATGAAATTGTTGACATTTCAAATACATTAACAGGAGTGATGAAAATATTAAACTTGGGATTTAAAAATATTTTTAAGGAGCATCATTTACTGTAATTTTTGTTAGCACTGCATCATGTATTTGATATGCTTCTTTGTTTATACATTCATGGTTATGTTTATTTGGTGGCCATAGAAATGGAAAAAAAGCTCTCAGAGGAAAGGACTTTAAAACAGAAAGTGGAGAACCTGTTGCTGGAAGCTGAGAAAAAATGCTCTATGTTAGACTGTGACCTCAAACAGTCACAGCAGAAAACAAATGAACTCCTTAGACAGAAAGATGTGCTCAGTGAGGATGTGAGTATGTTTCTAATAAATAATATGTTATTTAATGGATTAGTAGTAAACTAGGTTTATTTGTAAGGGAACAATGATTTCATGATGTAAATTTTTTTCTTATAAAATAACATTTTATAACCTTTAAATTTTACTGAATTTGGATAATATACTAAACAAATCATAATTTTAAAAACTGTAAAGTTATTTTTAATGTAAAAGCCATATTTTATTTTTTAAAACATTATCAAAAATACAAAAGTATTTTACTGTGAAATGAATTCACTTCCTGAGGCAAAAAAAATCTGTTTTGCATCATCATATAGACTGCAGACTTCATTGATAAGAAAAATCAAAATAATTTACTTACATACCAAGTACACAATTTATCTTTTTAGGTTAGAAACTTGACATTAAAAATAGAGCAGGAAACTCAAAAGCGCTGCCTCACACAAAACGACTTGAAGATGCAAACACAGCAAGTTAACACACTAAGAATGTCAGAAAAGCAGTTAAAACAAGAGAATAATCATCTCATGGAAATGAAAATGAACTTGGAAAAACAGAATGCTGAACTTCGAAAGTAAGTTAATTGTTTGAGACACAGTTTTACTAATAAGCACAACTATCTACATGTAAATTACCTTAATTTTGGTTTATCTGAGGATTTCTTTGGACCATTTTATTTTCTTGACCATGTTGTTTCTTTTTGTTGTATAAGTGATGTGTTGAGTGCCACTGTTGTTCTTCAAGATTATATTTGCTTCCCCAACAGTGTTTTACTGCTACCACCGCATTACGATACAGTGACACAGAGCAGTGGTATTGGAGCGAAGAGAACCTCTGGGGTTTTCACCCCATGCTCTTAGGGTTCTTCTTGGGCTGTCCCTCAATACAAGCTTACTCCCCATGTATTTTTTGTTGGTCCCTTAGTACCTAGGACTTGGAAATGTTGCACTGTTAAGCAAATACCATATAAATTTTTAAAGCTCTTTCTAAGGATATACTCTAAATAAAGAGCTTTAAAAATTTAAATGCCCTATTTATTAGAAGCTAGAAAACATATTAAGATACATCTTTGAAAAACTATAATTTTTAGTTTTTTAATAAGCCTAGAATTAGGCTTGCTTTTAATTTAATTTTTATTTAACTTTATTTCTTTATTGAAAATTAACATACAAACAGAAAAAGTACACAAATAAGTGTAGAACTTACTGGGTTTTTGTAAAGTGTTCACAAATCTTTGCTTTTACCATCACATTTAGCTATAAACCCCTGCACTCCTAATGTCTGCTTAGGCCTCTCCCAGTCACTTCTTCACTTACATAACATAACCAGTTGGGGGTGCTCTTTTAATTCTAAAACTTGGTTGACATCAGTGCCTGATTAACAGTGCATGTATGAAAATATGTAATTTTGTGTTACTGGTTTAATATAGCACTATTTGGTCTCAGGACCCCTTTATACTCCTAAAAATTATTGAGGGCCAAAGAATGTTTGTTTATGTGAGTTACATCTAATGATATTTTTTTTGTCTTAGAAATTAAAACCATTTTAAAACATAAAAGCATACATTTCATTAGCTGTTGGAATGTGACATCATGCTATGTCTTTTATCCTCAAGAAAAGTCCATATACAACTAGTGAGAGAATGAGAGTTAAAAAAACACCAATGAGCCCTAGTTGGTTTGGCTCAGTGGATAGAGCTTTGGCCCTCGAACTGAAGGGTCCTGGGTTCAGTTCCAGTCAAGGGCATGTAGCTCGGTTGCAGCCCTGGTTGGGCCCATGTGGGAGATAATCCATGTGCCTATCTCACATCAATGTTTCTCTCTCTGCCCCTCCCTTTCACTCTAAAAAAAGAGTCAGTGGAAAAATATGCTTGGGTGAGGATTAACAAAACAAACACAATGATGCTTATTTATTAGTGTTATGAAAATGATATGACTTCGTGGATTGTCTGAAAGGATCTCAGGGACTTCCAGGGTTTCCCCAGAACACATTTGAAGAGTCACTGGCTTAATATGTGTATAACTTATTTAAACATTTGACTTAATGTTACCACAGAGAACGTCAAGATGCAGATGGGCAAATGAAAGAGCTCCAAGATCAGCTTGAAGCAGAACAGTATTTTTCAGTAAGTTCCAGGCACATTCATTAAAAAATTAGTGAATTAAAAATATTTTTGCTGCAGAGCCAGAATTATTCTTGCCTTTAGAATAGTTTGTATTATCATTGTTAGAAAAATAGTTCTAAGCACATGCCTATACCTTATGAAGTTGATTAAAAGCTTTGCTTTTAGAGGAAGACTGTGAAAGAAATAAAATTGTCATTTTAACATTTGTACTTTTTTGAGCTCAGTTTTAAAATATGAAATAGTATATGTCACCTCTGTTTCATTGATTTAAGCCAACAAAATTTCTTGTGTAAATTAGTAATATTTTTTTGCCTCTTTATCCCTATCAGCCTATGTCATTTAATGAGAAAAATCTCAGTATGATATTCTATTGAAAATCACACTTCTAAATTATTAGCTAAACTTTATTGGTTAATTGGTTGATTATACGAAAATTAGGGGCTCAGCATTACTCAGTGTTATTAATATACTTGTATATATCAGGTTTTTGTCTGGATAGATTTTTGAAGGTAGAACTATTCTTGATGGTGGTGATGATCTATGTCTGTCATGTTTTGCTGTTTAGACACTCTATAAAACACAGGTTAGGGAACTTAAAGAAGAGTGTGAAGACAAGACCAAACTTTGTAAAGAGCTGCAGCAGAAGAAACAGGAGTTACAGGATGAAAGGTAAGGACAGGGTCCTGCCTCTTTTGTTCAGAACCACATGCCCTGCGCCTAGAAGAGGGCCCGCTATACTCCAAATAAAAATGGTTGATGAAGTGAATGAGACGTAAACTTTGACTTCAGAGTGAAAATTGAAGATGCTGTGTCTCTAAAATGTAGGGACTCCTTGGCTGCTCAACTGGAGATCACCTTGACCAAAGCAGATTCTGAGCAGCTGGCTCGTTCAATTGCTGAAGAACAGTATTCTGATTTGGAAAAAGAGAAAATCATGAAAGAGCTAGAGATCAAAGAGATGATGGCTAGGCATAAACAGGAACTCAGTGAAAAAGATGCTACAATTGCATCTGTAAGTAAAATTCTTGGTTCATTTTTTATTATAATTAAATCACTGTATCATAAATCTTCCTTACAAGGTCTAGAAAAAGTAACATAGATCCAAATGAAAAATTGTACATGCTGGCTACAAGATTTTCGATCCACTTAGCTATCTGCTTCTAGTATTGTTTCCACCCATCACACTGGCAGAAATTAAGTACCTTGACTAATTTTAAATGTTTGAAGGATGTCTGGAAAATGGCATTTGTATTTACTGCTATGGGGAGTGTAGATTTAGTATGGCATAGAATAAATAGTATTGTAAATAGTATGGCAATTTCCAGTAAATTTTAAATGTTCTCCAAAGAAAGTCAACATTAAGATAAATATGCTAGAGGAATTCAGGCACAATACTCATAGCAGAAAATATATTTGTAATAGCAAAAATTCAAATGTCTTATCAATAGAGGAATGAATGAATGAATGGATGAAATGTGGTAGAATATGGAACTATATCAGTTAAAATGAGTTAATTAGGTCTCTATATCAACAACTAAATATAATATCGAGTGAAATTAGTTACAGAAAGATAAATACAGCATGGTGCTATTTATGGACAATTTAAAATCATATAAAAATCCACTATAGTTTCCTATGTATGTAATAGAAGTATACAGCCGTGAATGAAGGATGAACACGAAGTTCACAGTAAAAACTCCTTTAGGAAGGAAGAATAGGATTCGGAGAGAATACAAAAGGACATCAACTTCTTCAGTAAATTTTATGTTCTATTTTAAAATAATGTTCTGAAAGAAAGACTGCAGTTTTAACTTTTGTTTATTCTGCACGGTGCAATGCAGAGCTTTGTTACAGTATTTGCGCTTTTTTTTAGTTTATTAAATTTTTTTCTCAAAAATACTGCTGAGGATATATAAGAAGAGGGCATTTTTTTGGCTTCCTGGGGTGCAGATGAAGTATATTATGGTTTAAATTTTCTTCAAAAGTGAAGTTTGGTAAGGTAGCACAAAGACAGAAAGTGTAGAGGGAGATGTACTTAAAAAAACAGGAGTTTTAGTAACATTCTAGGATATTTTTATTTTGAATTCTTGCTTGATAACTTAAATTTGCAAATTGGGATATGATATTTATTCTACTTTAATTCCTTAGCTTGAAGAAACTAATAGGACATTAACTAGTGATGTTGCCAATCTTGCAAATGAGAAAGAAGAATTAAATAACAAATTGAAAGATGCTCAAGAACGTATGTATTAACAAAGACTGTTAATTTTAACTATACCTAATGGTGGTCAGTGTTAATTTTAACTATACCTAATGGTGGCTTAGTTATCGATATAATGGTGACATTTTTCTGTGTTTCAGAACTGTCAAGGTTGAAAGATGAAGAGATAAGTGCAGCAGCTATTAAAGCACAATTTGAGAAGCAGTTATTAACAGAGAGAACACTCAAAACTCAAGTACGTATAATAAACTCTAAGTAGGATTTTGAAATTTTTTTAGTTTCTGTCTTTTCTACTTGACTTCTGGCATTACAAATCGGCCATAGCTGTCAGTGAATGTATCAGTATTATGAACAGTCCCAGTTATCTGACTTTTGCCAAGGTAATAGAAGTTAGATTTGATTAACATTGTTCAGTTCAATATTTATTAACGTTTTTGTTAATTTTTCCATATAGAATCACATTCCTTCCCAATTTTTTATTATAATCTGATAAGTTTTTTCTGCTTTTTAAGAAACTTTAGAGAATGACCATTTGCTGACAGCCTAAAAAAGGGTCAGTCTGAAAAAAGGTACCTGTGATATTGACCATCCTTCTGTCAACTCTCATGGTTGTGTAAGACAGCAGCAATACTTTTGAGTCCCACATGTTTTGCTCTGTGGTTGGACATGTATTTTATTAATGGAATACAACTGCAGAATTCTCTTCCAGATAAAAGAAGATGTACCTAGTAAAAGTCTCTTAAAACTACAAACTCCAAGTGGAAGAAAGTGACATCAGATCAGACCTATAAGCATTTTAAATCACAGTTCTCTGAAAACATGAGTGAAAAACTAGTAGACTAGAGGTTGGGGAAGGATAATGAGTAATGAAAGGAGGTGTGTTTCCTGATATGTAAGGTGTTTCTTTGTGGCCCCGTGTATAGGGAAGGAGATGATTAGCGGCCATATAACTTGCTATTGGTGAGTTACCAAGAAGCCACCAACATAATGTATTTTTTTGTTTGTATACTTTATTTTTATGTTTTTAAGGCTGTGAATAAGTTGGCTGAGATCATGAATCGAAAAGAACCTATCAAGCGTGGTAGTGACACAGATGTGCGGAGAAAAGAGAAGGAGAATAGAAAGCTGCATATGGAGCTTAAATCTGAACGTGAAAAATTGACCCAGCAGATGATCAAGTATCAGAAAGAACTGAATGAAATGCAGGCTGTAAGAATACTTTTTGAATTCTAGTTTAAAGACTTTTAAGAAGTAGAATTATTTTCATGTCTATATATATTTTATTGATTATAGAACATTTCTATTAATAATTACTGGACTAAGAAGCAAAATTATGAGATATAAGGCATCCAGTTAATTTAATACAATTTAATTCCTCATAGCAAATAGCTGAAGAGAGCCAGATTCGCATTGAACTGCAGATGACACTGGACAGTAAAGACAGTGACATTGAGCAGCTCCGGTCACAGCTCCAGGCACTACATATGGGCATGGACAGTTCCAGTACAGGCAGTGGACCAGGGGATGCTGAGGCAGATGACGGGTTTCCAGGTACAACAAACTTGTTTTCAGCCCTGTCTTTATTTTAGTAAAAGCCTTTTGTCTTAAGTATAAATCTGATGATTATTTAAACCCGTGACTGACTTTGTTCTTGAGGAAAAGTGTCATTTCTTTAAGGCAGAAACCTACTCCTTGGAGTAGGGATTCAAATGACAATTTTAACTTATTTTACTTAGTGATCTCTGACAAAATTTTTCATTAAAAAATGCAAAAGAAAATTTCACATATTTAGTTATTTGAATTAGCTCACTATATATTATAGGTAGCTCTCTTTTTAAGCTTTCATTTTATTTTCTCTTAACTCTTTTCTGCATTCTTACTTTCTTTATGTTGGGTGTTTAGTTCATATCACTCAGTCACACACTATGGAATCCATGTCATTCACCTACCAACGTTCCTCTACCTCTCTCAATATTGCTACTAAGCCTTCCAGTTCTCATATGCTTCTTGACTCTGGTTCTGACTCAGAAGAAGAATCTTTGCCTTACTTACCTATTTCATCGGAACCTAATGATACAGGTGATATCCTGAAAATCTTTCACCTTTGAGGTTTTTCTGACTACCCTTCATTTTAGTCCTTGTGAAAAACTTTTGTAACATTAACTAATATTCACTAACTCTAACAAATTGCTCTAGTCTTAGTTAAAAAGAGACTCCTGCATGGACAAAGAGTTTGTTTTGGGGGTATTTGCACTTGGCATTGCTGTGACAATTGATAGACTTAGTCAGCTTACAAGAAATGAGACAGCACTTCGTATCATTTAAGGGCATGTGGTTTCACTGCCTGTTTCAGCCATTTCCAACCAAGAAGAAACTTCCTGAGGCTTCATATCAAGAGTGACAGTACAGAAAAAGCATGCAGACTGTCTCAGAGAACGCGTTCGGGTTTTCACTGAGTGCTTGCCTAGGCAACATTATGCTAGGCCTTAAAAGAGAGTATAGGACAATTTGACCCGATCCTTGCTCTTATCGTTTAAATGAAGAAACAGGATAGAAAATACATGAAATTATGTTTAACACAAAGTTAGTCTGGGTACAAAAACATGTAATGTAAATGCCACAAGAAATTAATGGATGAGCAGTTGAATGTAAGGTAAAATTTAGTCTCTTATTAATTGAATTCAAAGTAAAATAACTATAGTTATTTACATTGTCACATTTCCCAGGTATATATATCAGTATATAATATAAATCATAAGTGATCATGTTGAAGTTGTTTTAGAGCTTAGCAATAAAATTATTTCAGTCTTATGCATAGTGTTAGATGTCATCTGATTTAGTCCCTTAAGCTGGCATAGGACCATGTCCAGACAGTTGAGCACGTGGGCTCTTTTAATAACAGCATTTCTCTCTGTTCTGACAGTTTGGAAGGGTGTTGATGTCAGAGAGTATATAGGCGCTGTAGTCAGAGACTTGTCCCTGTGACCTCTCTGTGGGGCGGTAAGAGTTAAGAAAGTTTAGGTAAAGCATCTAGCACGGATTCAGACATGTAGTAGATGTTGAACAAGTGATAGCTACTTTTATTAATAGAGTAATATCCAAAAATGCTTATTTCACTTAATTATTTTATTGAAAGATGCTGATCAAACGCCTGTAGAACAAATTCTAAGGATTCAGTCTTTACTAGAATTTTATTGATTTTGATGTTTTGGAATTTAGAAATCATGTGGTTATATTGCTACGCATTAATTTTAATCTGTAATTTACATAATTTTATCTGAACATGCAATTACTCCCTTAAAATGTTTTCTCTTTGAAGAAAATGTGCAGTATATCTATAATTAGGCCTCCTTCCAAAGGAAAAACAAAGGGTTCTATCTAATACAGGTGTATTAGTGAGAATAAAGAGCTGCTTCTCTTCTTTTCAACTTTTCTGCTGAACTGTGCAAATGCATGAATTTAATCAGCAGGGCATTTGACTTTATAAATATAGGATATATATTTCCAATGAGATATAACCTGGATTTTGTTTTGCATTGCATAACTTGCTTATACTGATCCCGCATTGTTATTATATCCTAGATAATGAGCAGTGGTAAATTCTGAAGGACAGAATTGATTTGTTTTGTGACTTTTATATTAAAATTTTGTTAAATTTCTCATTTTCTTAGAATTGTTATATTTATCCTTATATGTTTATTTATAGAATCAAGACTAGAGGGATGGCTTTCATTACCTGTGAGAAACAACACTAAGAAGTTTGGATGGGTTAGAAAGGTAATTAGTACTTCCCATTGTGGTTCTTTGCTTTGCTTTTGGTTGCTTTAGCTACATACAGCCATTTCACTTGGGCAGGTATAAAGAACATATAAGTGATATAACTAGAACATGCAGACACATGAAGCTTTTTGTACTGTCTGATTTGGAATGGCAGGTTTCGTATATCTTTATAGAAAGTAACTGATCATTAAGATGTTGTTAGTAATAAAACAGGTTTTGGTGCTCTTGCTTTTTTGGTGGGAAAACAACTCTGGATATGACAGAAAGACCCGTTTACTTATTTTCCTCTGTTACTATGATTATTGATGTTATGTTCGTCTTTGAGGTGTCTTACTTCCTTGAGGCTTGTATAACAAAATACCGCAAATTGGTAGCTTATGAAAAACAGACACTTACTTCTCACAGTTCTGGAGGCTGGAAGTCCAGAGTGCCAGCCTGTCTGGGTTCTGGTCAAGTCCTTCTCTCAGGTTGCAGAGTTCCCGTTGTGTCCTCACGTGGTAGAAGGGCGGGTCCTCTCTGGAACTCCATTAATCGCATTCATGAGGACTTCGCTCTCATGACCTCGTCACCCTTTAGAGGCCCCTCCTCCTCATACATCCCGTTAGGAGTTAGGATTTAACATATGACTGGGGGGGGGGAACATAAACATTCAAACCATAGCAACGGGTTGGCTACCTGTGTTACTGGATCTTAAGCTGAATCAGTCCAAAAAAATATTTAAGTTTATTTTCAGTTTGCTTATTTAAATTATATACAACTTTAATCATTATATAACAACTTTAATCATTGTTTAATTTCTTCCCTTTTTAACAGTATGTGATCGTAAGCAGTAAGAAGATTCTTTTCTATGACAGTGAACAAGATAAAGAACATTCTAATCCGTATATGGTTTTAGATATAGAGTAAGTGTTTTTATTACAATATTTAGGAACTTCATTTTTTAAAGTATAAGAGAGTAACATGACATTTTTTGTCAAGTTAGTGCATATATTAGTCACATGGTATGTCTATCCACTCATATAGTGTAGCTGCTGCTGGCCTGTGGTTACATTTCTTATATGTGCTTCATGCAGATGGACGTCTGAGATATAAGTTAGCTAAGACATTTTTATTTCATGGGTCTTTACTAGTTGTTTTCTGAAATGAATTAGAAAATTTTCTGACATTAAAATTTTCTCCAAATCTCAAGGAGTGATTGATGCAATAGAATTAGCAAGATATTCTCTGACCTTCTAACATGGGTCAGAGTAGTCAGTTTTAACTTCTGACTAGCATAGGATAACTAATGTCATTTGATCTTTTGGTAATAGTTTATTTCTTTATTAAAAATCTCTCATAGCAAGCTGTTTCATGTCCGACCAGTTACACAGACAGATGTGTATCGAGCAGATGCTAAAGAAATTCCCAGGATATTTCAGGTAAACATAGTTTTATTTTGTTTTTGGTTGGTTGGTTTTGTTTTTTGTTTTTTTTCCTTTCACCTTTAGAGATTCTAAGAGTGACGTGACATACCGAATTTTTTTATTCTTGGGCTATCTTCAGCTTACCTTTCAATTTTAGTTCCATTTAAAGGTGGTTCATTCTTTGGTGATTTTCATGCCTGTTCTGTTTGTATATATCTCCATTTCTCTCTCTAGCTTACACTTTAAAGTCTGTAGTGTATTTATATCATGTTTCTGGCCTTTGCTATTCTTTGTTCAAGGTTGCTTATGACATTTTTTAAGCATAAACTTTCTTATTCTGTTGGTGGATTTATATTCAGCTCTCTAGGAAGTGAAAAAAGTTGCTTGTGAAGTTAAAATTTGAACCCAGTAGCCCTTTCCTTCTGATTTAAAGTGAAGCCTAATTCTTCTTTTTACTACTTCCATTTTAAAATTAGTCAGACCAGCCTTAGCCAGTGTGGCTCAGTGGATAGAGCATCAGCCTGTGGCCCAATGGGTCCCGGGTTTGATTCTAGTCAAGGGCATGTATCTTGGTGGCACTCCGGCCTGGGCCCTGGTCAGGGCACGCGCAGGAGGCAACCAGTCGATGTGTGTTTCTTTCACATGGATGTCTCTCTGTCTTTCCCTCTCCCACTCTCCCTAAAAATCAATAGAAAAATATCCTCGGGTGAGGATTAACAACAACAAAAAATAAAATTTCTTAAAAAAAAATTAGACCCAAAGTTAGTTACTGAGCTCCTTCTGTGTAAAAGCCATTGTGTGTGGTGTACTATGGGGAAATTATTTTCTGGTGCTTAGCATGTTTATTTGGAGTATATCATACATCTTTTTCTTTCTTCTTCCTTACCTCTCCAAACACAAGTCTGCTCAGTGATAGCTGTGTTTACAATATCACCAGTTGTCTATTTTTGAAAACCATAAAAGCATCAAGTCATATAATTGCCACATCTCTTCAGGTGATTATTTTGAATACTCCCTCCCAGAAAAACTTTCTAACACACATCACATGCAAATTTACCTCTTGCTAGCCTGCTCTGATAAGACTGCTGAAATAGTAAGATATCATGGAGAAAAAAAGAGGCACCATTTGAACTGGAATGATTCTTTTGAAATTAACCAAAGTGACTGTATAATGACTTTTCTCATATAAGCTCTTGATGAGACAGAACCTACTAATGTTTGAATGTCAGGTGCATTTTCTTCTTATTGAATAACTTAGGTTAATTTTATTTTATTGATGCTATAAGAACTGTTACTATTTAAAAAATAGCTTATGTTTAGAAATCACTCATTGTGCTTTTTGGTATTTATAGATTCTGTATGCCAATGAAGGAGAAAGTAAGAAGGAACAAGAATTTCCAGTGGAGCCAGTGGGAGAAAAGTCAAATTATATTTGCCACAAAGGACATGAATTTATTCCTACTCTCTATCATTTTCCAACCAACTGTGAGGCTTGTATGAAGCCATTGTGGCATATGTTCAAACCTCCTCCTGCTTTGGAATGCCGTCGCTGCCATATTAAATGTCATAAAGACCACATGGACAAAAAGGAAGAGATTATAGCACCTTGCAAAGGTAAATAGTAAGTTACTTGCTCCATCAATATTTATGTTCATATCATTTTAAACACATTAATTTTTTTCAAATTTTTTTATAGTCTATTATGATATTTCAACGGCGAAGAATCTGTTGGTCTTAGCAAACTCTACAGAAGAGCAGCAAAAGTGGGTAAATCGGTTGGTGAAAAAGATCCCTAAAAAGCCTCCAGCTCCAGACCCCTTTGCACGGTCATCTCCTAGAACTTCAATGAAGATACAACAGAACCAGTCTATTAGACGGCCAAGTCGACAGCTTGCCCCGAATAAACCAAGGTAATAGCTAAAAATGTGGTAAAGATGAAAGTGTTTTTAGAAATATTTTACTATTCATATGCAAACTACAAATTTTTCTAATTACAATTTTCTTTTCCTTGATATTTTAATGAATTATGGAATACCAAATCTTTGAAACTATTTAAGCATGCATGTCTCATTCATTGATTTAGGTAAATGTAATGTAAATTTATTTACTAAATCACACACATATATTACACTCAACCAAAAATATTTAAAGGGCTAATTTTTTGCCATGTTTAGGTATATAATCATAGCATTCTAGGGTTGTACACTGAGTGGCCAGATTATGATGATCTCTGAACGCATAATAATCTGGCCACTCAGTGTATATCCTATATAATAAAAGGCTAATATGCAAATTGTCCCCTCGACCAGGAGTTCGACCAGCAGGCAGGCCAGCCAACCACCCATGTCCCCTCCCCCTGGCCAGGCTGGCCGGACCCCACCCATGCACGAATTCATGCACTGGGCCTCTACTATATACACACACTGAGTGGCCAGATTATTAAGCGTTCAGAGATCATCATAGTCTGACCACTCAGTGTATAAGCACATTGACCAACTTCATGCTTTAGTAGAAAGGACGCACACACAGATCTCCAAGTGTCAGGTACACACATTGTGTTTGATATTGCAAACTTCTTAAACCTCTCATATTAGATGACTTGGGAGGTAGGACTGAAATCAATTCAAATTTCTAAGTTTAAAACAATAATTTGTCTTTTATTTAAAGGGCAATATAGATCAGCTTTAAAAATGCAGATATTAACATGGGTGAAGTGTACATTCCTTATAATTGAGGTGAAGTTGGGAATATGGCATAAGTTCAGAGAGGATCATTAATGCACAAAAATATTTTTGGGGAACCATTTTTATACGGCAGCATTATAGTAATATAGTTCTTTATTCAGAAAAAAACCGTATCTTGTCTTACTAGATACAGCATTTATCAATGTTGCTATTTACTAAAATGAACATGAAGATTTGGTTAGCTACAGGGTATATTTAGATCAGGTATCTAACTTCAGGTGTCCTTTTTGTTCCCTAACACAGGACCTTCAGTATGTGAATAATGATGTTCATTGGCTGTATTCTCAGAAATCTTTTCATTCTAACCACAAACATCTTATATGAAACTTTTCTTGAAACTAATATCACAAGGAAATAATTTAGAATGACAAAGGTAGAATTGGTGTTTCAGCAGTGAAAATGTTGAATTTTTATGTGAGGTATGCTAAAAATATTACAAAATTAGTGATTATATGATAGTAATTAAGCTGAAGAAACTTAAAGAATTCAGAGATGCTCAAGGTCATTTCCGTGTGCCATGTACCAAACATCTAAAAATTATTAAATTTCTAGTATTAATATTATAGAGCTATTAGTGCATCCATATATAACTATATAATTGAGGTTCTTCCATATATAATTTAACTATGTATTCTTTTATTTGATCTTTAAAATACTCCTGTGGGGTAGATTTGGTATTATTTTTTTCTTTTTTTAATTGTTTTATTGATTTCAGAGAGGAAGGGAGAAGGAGAGAGAGATAGAAACATCAATGATGAGAGAGAATCATTGATCGGCGCCTCCTGTGCTTCCCACACTGGGATCAAGCCTGCAACTGAGGCATGTGCCCTGATGGGGAATTGAACTGTGACCTCCTGGTTTATAGGTCGGCACTCAACCACTGAGCCATGCCAGGTGGGGTGGTATTATCTTTCTTTATGATTTAGACCAGGCGTCCTCAAACTATGGCCCGCGGGCCACATGCGGCCCGCCGAGGACATTGATCCGGCCCGCCGGGTGCCGCTGCCTGTCCTGCTTAGCAGCCGACTCGTCCCGGGCCTGCAGTGCGCATAGGAATTTGTTCATAGTTTTTTTTTAAAACTATAGTCCGGCTCTCCTACGTTCTGAGGGACAGTGAACTGGCCCCTGTTTAAAAAGTTTGAGGACCCCTGATTTAGACTCTAGAACAGGGGTGGGCAAACTTTTTGACTTGAGGGCCACAATGGGTTCTTAAACTGGACCGGAGGGCCGGAACAAAAGCATGGATGGAGTGTTTGTGTGAACTAATATAAATTCAAAGTAAAGGAGCGGAGGGGAGAGCAAGAGACCGGATAGAACAGCCGGATCCGGCCCGTGGG
Organism: Plecotus auritus; assembly: GCF_963455305.1. Taxonomy (NCBI): domain Eukaryota; kingdom Metazoa; phylum Chordata; class Mammalia; order Chiroptera; family Vespertilionidae; genus Plecotus; species Plecotus auritus. The sequence goes on from NC_137782.1 coordinate 173,068,781, forward strand.
CCGTAGTTTGCCCAAGGCTGCTCTAGAAGGACAAATAATTCATTTAGTTCCAGGACTGCAGGAGCAGTAGTCTTTTTTTATATTTTTTATTCTTTTGTCCTGTTGAACAAGTTAATGATGTCACTACATATGATAACACATAGAATTATTTATATAAAGAAGCAATTTTCAGACAAAATGAGGCATACTTCACTTCCATAACCGTTTCTTGTTCACTGAGTTTCCTTCTCCTCCCCTCCTCCCCTAATTCAGCATCACGGTCTATTTAAAAGCACCTTTACTTTTCATTTTTGTTGCTTTTTGTTTTGTTTTAGTTCTGGCCCTGCCCTTCGAATCATTCTTCATTGATTTTTTTAATACATTTTGCATAGCCAACAGTAAGTAATAGGGATTTCTTCTCTCACAACTATGCATGTAGATAAAACTAATAGCAAAACTGACTGTAATATGCATAGGATATTTTTGTGAAAAAATTTTAATCTAATATACTCTGACATTTTAAATGTAAAGATGGGCACATTTAAAATATAATTTTATTTTTTATTATGCCTCTGCAACAATATTTCCATTGCTTTTAACATCTAAAATTGTATATGTTTTGTCTTACGTGAATAACCGTACAGTTTGCACTCATTTTTTGGGTGTCACATTTTAAGAGTAGCACATATTGGAGGGTGTACAGAAGAGAATAACTGAGGTAGTAGTGGTTCGTTTGAAAGTATTACACATGTAGCAAGGAAGAAATTAAGGATAGTCTTCTGAAGAAATTATTTGAAAGGATGGGAGATCATAAATAGCAACGAAGATTGATTGATTTATTTATTTTTTAAATAATGTATTTTTTAAAATATATTTTACTGATTTTTTACAGAGAGGGAGAGGGATAGAGAGTTAGAAACATCAATGAGAGAGAAATATCCATCAGCTGCCTCCTGCACGCCTCCTACTGGGGATGTGCCCACAACCAAGGTACATGCCCTTGGCCGAAATCAAACCTGGGACTTTTCAGTCCGCAGGCCGACGCTCTATCCACTGAGCCATACTGGTCAGGGCAGCAACGAAGATTTAGAACCAGAACCGAGCAGAGAGGCACATTTTTAACTTTGGAAGGGAGAGCTGTCGGACAATCAGTTTTAAGTTGGGAAGGATAGGGCTTGTAAACCGTTCACCTGATTGAGATGCTGTGTGGCAGCACTGTTAGCGGGCCGTGCTCCTCAGCCTGTTGTATGTGCAGTCTGACGTCAAGCGGCACGGCTCCAGGGGCAAGGCCAGCATTGGCTACATGGCCTTTAATATTCTGCCCACTCACAGCATATTCCCATGGAAAGGTGGGAGAGCTGTTAGAGAGCATCTACGGAGACTCAGGACAGCATTTCTGGTGTATATCAGCTGTCATTTACTAGCTAGCTCTTCATTGTACTTATTTAATAGTAGTCTTAGCACTGGTCCGTGTAGCTGTACTTCAATGTATATGGTGTCTTTTTTAAAACATGTTTGGCTTTGTTAGGTATCATCATCATACACTAAAACAAAATACCCATAAATACAGCCAGTTTTGTTTGTTAAGATTTTTAAAATTGATTTTTGGAGAGAGAGATTGAAAGTGAGAGAGAGGGAGAGAGGGAGGGAGGGAGGGAGAGAGAGAGAGAGAGCGAGAGCGAGCCGTGAGAGAGAGACGTGAGAGAGAGAGACATGTGAGAGCAAGACGTCAGTCAGCTGCCTCCTGCATGTGCCCTACCAGGCATCAAGCCCGCAACCCCGACTGGGACTAGAAACAGCAACCTTTTGGTGCACCGGATGACACTCAGCCGAACCTCGCCAGCCAGGGCACAGCTCATTTAGTTTTCAGCTGTTTCTCAGTGTTTGTACCGTCACATCTCCCCTTTGGCTTCTGCGGCTTCCTGGTTCTGGTCCTCCTCTTTGCCGCACTTCCCTTTTTTCTGTGGCGAATTGTTCTAGAGTAACAATTAAACGGGTGTTAGCTGTTATTGTTAGTAATGTTGTTGAGGGCATATTATATGCCAGGCACTCTGCTTTAACTGCACTAATTTATCCTCAAAACCACCCTGTGGGTTCGCTATTCATTTCTCCACTTACCGTGAGAGACGGACTGACACAGAAGCATCATGTGCCTCCGGCCCCACAGCTCAGGGCAGAGCCGGAGCTCAGATTAAGTCTCTCCCAATCCCACGTCTCGCCTGGAATGCTCCACTGCTTCGCGGCCACCCGAGGGGAAATAACTGACAGTTTATAGACGTACAGAAAGGCTATTCCAGAGAAATGTTTCTTGGTGATTTTGATTAAAAGTAAAATACTGTGTTGGAAAATTAGGAAATTTGTGAGTAAAGTGCTGACTTTTGGTGAAGATAGTTTGGGGAGATCCTAATTTGTTTGAGTGCCAGACACAAAATACTGGTCTCTGCTGAGGACCATTTCTCTTGAATTAGTTTTCTTTTAAAGATCTTTTTTTCTTAATTTATTGGGGTGACATTGGTTAATAGGCTCATATAGGTTTCAAGTGTAGATTTCTATGATGCAAGGTCTATATATTGCACTGTGTACCCACCATCCAAAATCAAATTTCCCATCACCATATATTATTAGGTCTTCTTCATGCCACCAAAGAGCTTTTGTTAATAATGCAATATTTAAGCTTAAAGAAAAGAATAAAGCAAGAACTCAAAAAATTCTCTTCCAGTTTTATGAAGTAAGGCATTGCAAACACAGTTTAAACTAGGAGTGGAGGGACCTATTATGTCATTATATCTTTTTTTTTTTTTCATTTCTAAATATCAGAAAATTAAAAGAGTAATTTTTTGGGGAAAGCTAATAAGGTTATATACAATTTGAAGTGTCAAAAAAAATCCATAAATGAATTAGAAGAAATAATGTATCTAATCTTAGATTGGAGAATTTTCTAAGAATAAAAACAAAGGAAGAAAAAAGGAAATTGAAAATTGACTAACCAAAAATAAAGGCTTGTAAATTTTAAAAACATCTATTTGCACTATTATATATATATATGGACAGTTCTCAAAGAAATCATTAAGAAAAAGGAGGTTGCCTCTTCCCAATATAAAAATCAGGAATATGCAGGCATTGCCATAAAGATGAAAAAGTGCAACCTGGTTATTAAGTGAAGAAATTTAAATTAAAACTAAAATGTTAAAATCATTTTCACCTGCCAAACTGGTATGGGTTAAGAAACTCAGTATTGGCCAAAACCGGTTTGGCTCAGTGGATAGAGCGTCAGCCTGCGGACTGAAAGGTCCCAGGTTCGATTCCGGTCAAGGGCACGTAACTTGGTTGCGGGCACATCCCCAGTAGGAGGTGTGCAAGAGGCAGCTGATTGATGTTTCTCTCTCATCGATGTTTCTAACTCTCTATCCCTCTCCCTTCCTCTCTGTAAAATATCAATAAAATATATTTAAAAAAAAAAAAAAAAAAGAAACTCAGTATTGGCAGTGTGTGAAGAAATGGGCACTCTCATGTTCTGCCAGCAGAACACAGAATTAACTGTGCCCTTTCTGAAGCAGTCTTCGGCAGTACGTTTCACAGGCCTGAAGTGATTGATTGATTAAATGAATGAGAGAGACAATTAAACAGATACTTACAGTAAGTAAATGTTTATCAGATTCATTACTGTTATGGAGGCCAAAGGAAAATGTGGAGAATTTTGCCTGAAGGCATCAAGAAAGATGTCCAAAAAATGGAGTATCGGTAATTTTCCGGGAAAAGACAGTTCCAGGCAAAATGTGATGTGCAGAGGGAAACGATTGTCAGATTCCTTAGTGTTTGCGGTCTTTCATTGGAGTGGTCCGGAATGGTGCTGGGGAGGAAGCGCTGAGCCAGGTTGAGAGGGACCACGTACGTTTTGCTGTAGGAGTTTATCTTTTGTTCTTCAGATTGAAGGAGGTCTTCCAACAAGAGGTTGGTATGTTCAGACCTGATGAGGGCCTGCCCTAAAGAGCTGACGGTGGGAGAAACCAGGCTAAAGAAAGATTTCTTAAGTTGAAGTGACAAGAATTAGGTGACTGGGAGGGGATGCGGAAGAGGTTTTAAGGGAAGTGCTTGTCATGCATTGCTCCAAGAACTAGTGATTAGACTTTTAAAATTTGAAAGGTACACACTCCAAATGTTTGGAAGGATTTAAAGTGCAGGTTTCTCATAAAATAGATAAAATTGGGTGGACACCCAGGAAGGCCCACTGATCTCAATCTCCCGAGCGGGAGAGTCGAAACCATAGCTAAAAGTCATTTTCTGTGTAAGCCTAGAAAAGTTAGTATGTGTTAGGTTGTGATACCTGTTAAATGAGTAATTATATCTGAGTTCGTATATCTTTTCAGATAGTATTCTGCATTCAGCCCATTTTTTAAATAGAGTAATTTGAGTTGGTTTGTTTACTTTTAAATTAGGGTAATCATCCATCAACCTGCTCTGTCAGTGATTCTCAGAGCCAACCAGCTGCATCAGTATTTACCTCGGGATTTTATATAAAATGCAAATATTTGCCCTCCTTTTGTTCAGTCCAATTATATAGAATCTCCTGGGGTATGTCCTGGGAACATATATTATAAATAGCATTGGGAAAATCACATATACTAAAATTTAAGAACCCTGGACAGTGATCACAGATGGGACTTCAGGGACCAGAGGAGTTCCTTGACATAAGTTGATGCATGAACAAAAGCTATTCCTATTTTTAAAATAAAGATGATTGCAATATTTTAGATGATTGGATTGGGTTGGAAAGAACCATGTACCTCTGCTGTAAGTCCATTTTCTTCAGCCAAGATAAGTTACTAATGCTGAACCAGTTGACCAGTCACTATGACGCACACTGACCACCAGGGGGCAGATGCTCAATGCAGGAACTGCCCCCTGGTGGTCAGTGTGCTCCCACAGCCAACCTCCTGTGCTGGCCAACCTCCCGTGGTCCCTCCCCCCAGCTGATCCCTCCCCCCAGGAAGAGCAACCCTGATCGAGACAGAGTAGCAGCTCGGAGGGGGCAGAAGGGGCAAGGCAGCAGCCAACTGCAAAGATGTAAAGTAAACATCACCAACATCTTACCTCTGCCACCGCACCACGTGCACGCACTGCTTGCCCTTCTGCCCCCATCAGCCACTTCTAGCTCAGCCCCATGCCTTTCCAGGCTCCCAACTGCTGATTGGCTAGTGCTCCTATGGCATTGTGCCACCATTGGCCGAAGTCAGCTACCTATCATGGTTGGGGGCAGAGCCCTGAAAAAATGTGCGGCTGAGGTAGGAGAGACAACCTGTCTGTCTGTCAGCAACTGCGGGCAGCGAAGTAGAGCTGTATTTCCACCTCAGAGCATAGCTGGTGTTCAGGCCATTTTGGGGCGCTCTGTCTGTGGTCTTTGCGTGCCGCTACCTCAGCACATCTACACAACTACCATAGATCAGGGCCTGCTGGCCAACCTCCTGCGGTCCTTCCCCTGGCCAGCAGGTCCTGATCGACCCCCCTCCCCTGTATGAATTCGTGCACCGGGCCCCTGGTTTATATATAAGAGAAAGAAGATTTCCTGGCTGTTTCCATCTTAATCATGTTACTGATGGAGGGAAAGTAAACATGCTCATGCACATTCAAAGTGTGATTTCTAGATCATAGTTTATGAAACTGCCGTTCTAAAGCGTATTCTTAGAGTATAAATTTGCAAACCTCCCATTACAGATTGCTTGATTTGGCATTTAAAGACTGGGATTGGTCATTTGATGATGTTGATGGTGGTGATGATGATGACGATGTTTTTGATTTCTGAAGAAATAAATGGGGTAAATCAAAAAGTGAAAAATGAGTTATTTTAGTACTTTCAAGTAGTGCATGCGGTTTGCACTTGGGTTTTCATTATTTTTTGCTACTTTTGAAACTTTATTAATTTTTTAATAGTATATATTTGAAAAGTAGTTTTCAAGAAAGTTCCTAACTAAAATTTTTATGTTAAGTAGAAAAGTGAAATGCTATGTTCAGATTCTTTTTTGGCTATATACTTTTCTATACAATTGGAATTACAGTTTTTATTCTAGAAACAAAACATGTAGAAATAACAAAAGGAACTAAATGTGGTACTTCCTGTTTATTCCAAAGAAGCCATGTTCAGAGAAGTACAATCCACAGTGTTTTCAAGTTCCTACGAGCGTATTAGTTTGTGAACATAGCATGAGGTTCCTTTCTCCCTCATCCTCTCCTTCCCTCCCTGCCTTCCTCCTCTTTCCTTTTTAACTGCAAGAAGTGAAACCGTTAAGACTTTGTAAGTCTAATAAGTGCTGTGAAATCGTTGTTTCTGATCTGGGCTGCTTTGTGATGCTGTGAAATGTTTGCTTTTTGGAAATGTGATGTTTCTCTTGCTGAAGGATGCCAATGATATGGAGTGAGAGTTCATATGCTTTTAGAAAATGTAAAATAGTTTGGTTAATAGTGGCTGGAGTAGATTCGAATGAAAATTTAACCTCCTGAGTTAAATGTTTTGCATGGGATGGATTTAAAAAAAGGTCTATCTTAATCTAAGTAAGCACATTGCAGAACATACTTAAATCATGTAACATTGGGCATCTGTTTATAACCAGGATATACAGAGCATTTTATTTACTACAATGTGTATGTTCCCATTACATAGATTTTAAGGGTCAAATAGTCAGGTAAAGCCTGGCCCGTAAGTCCACTGTTCTTTCAGCTACTTGAGGCAGCTAGCAGTTAAACTCCAAGTCAAACTTAGGTTTCACACGAGTTATTCAGTGACATGCTGTCTAACCTGACAGTTAACCATATGAAAACTGTGTGTCTGTTTGTAGCCATATAGGGAAATATGAAAAGGACTGTAATTGCATGTACCTAAAAATAAAAAAAGTAGCTCGGTAAATACCTCTTATGCATGATTTAGGTCTTAAAAGTATTGTAGTTGGAAGACTGTCTAGTTTAATGGTGTACATGGAATACCTTTCCAAAGAATTTAACAATCTCTTATTATTTCACCGTCTCACCTAACTTTATTTTTCCTTTCTTTGCAGCTAACTGCCTTCTGTGAATGCAGTCATTATTCAAGGTGAGCCTGTTCTTCCAGTTAAGACAAAACTGAAATATGATGGCCCAGAATTTATTGAAAAGCTGTATTTTCCTGAGAGACTGATACACACACATACATATTCCCTTTATTCCTGCAATATAAATTATAAATCTTGGAGAGATTTTTCTAGGCTTCTTTGGAGATTGGTTAATAAAGAACATCATATGCAACTCTTCCAAAAGCCCCATAAAGCTCTCTTGGCAGTCACTCACACTCACACTCACACTCACACTCACACTACGTGGCACAGAGGGCTGAGAAGAGTCAGAGGAGTCATCTGTTCAGCTTCAGCAGAGCGGTTTCACCAGCTTGTTCGCCGCAAGAATCGGAACGGATTTCACTACAGTGATATAGACTGCATCTTGAAGAAGTGACCATTATACTGTGTGTGTGTGTGTGTGTGTGTGTGTGTGTACACATGTACACACACATATATAGCACTGTAATACTGCAAGAGGGTTTTTTAACTTCCCACTTTATTTTTTATACTCATTAATCAGATACCATTACTTACTACAGTTGCAACTATGCACTTGTATAAAGCCATAACATTGGGGTTATAGCACTCATTTGTGTGTACCTGATGGAGCTGCATGTTCATGTTGCTGTAACAGAAACTTTGAACTTCATTATATCGGTTTCCTATTGCTTCATGATAGGCAACTTTATCCATTTTGAATGCCTTAATTTAATTTTTTCCAAGTCTCAGCCCTTTTCTGTATTAAAAAGTGTTTACCAACTCTTAGGATGCAAATTTGCTTTGCAGAAGAAGATAGTGCACTATTTTTACATATAATAGTTATCAATGTCAGCCTATTTTGATTGTATAACAATTTTTTAAAGTATGGTGATAGAAACAATAATGGATAGTATTAGAACTAATATATCTTTTACGTATATCTATTATTCATCCAAGCCTTTTTACAGACCTCAGTATTAGTGTGTGACTATGAAATGTTTTCTTTGCTTGGAATTTGCTGATTACCCTAGATACGTTTTTATTTCTGGTAAGGACATTTGTGACTATTTTTACATTTCACACTCAACATTCAAAAATTATCTCAAATATAAAGAAAACTAAAATATTCTCTAGATATATTTTAAGTATTGAAATGTGATCCCTTAACCACACAATTGTGTATGGCAATGTTTCAGTATTGGGCTATGAAAACTGGTGCCTGGGAGGAAGTGGCCTCAAAGGCACTTAACTTTTTCTTTAAATGCTGTTAAAATTACAGCACGTGCAGGACCGTTCCTGCTGTATTTCTCACCCCACAGAGGTCTATGTTTTTTACTGTGACAGTATGCATCAGTGAGAAGCATCAGGTAAAAAACTGTGTAGTCTTTTATCAGTCTCTATAGACATAAACATACAGTTTGGTGTGATACTGAAATACATCATCTGATATTTCAATGAAGGAACTAAGACATTTTTCATTGTTCCCGGGGGGCGGTGTGGAGAGGTTTAAAGGCAGGTCCCCAGTTATAGATGCTGTTGTGGAAACGGAAGAGTGGCCTGTGGCTGCCGATGTCCTCAAGTGGAATCTCGTTACTCTTCCAGTGTCCATTCCGCACTCCCTCGTGCCGTCGGTGCTGAAACGGCGGCAGGCGGCAGGCGGTCCCTCGCAGGTGTGCTCTGCGGTTCTGGTTTGGGGGCACAGATTTTTTTAAAAGTAAGATTTTAAAATGAAAAATATATAAATTTATATAGAATAAATATTTCCACTCATTAGACTTGTTAAAAGGAGACTGAATTAATATTTTATATAAAGATTTTGTTACACTATGGGAGGTTCTATCATATTATTCTGAATTGGAGAGTATATATATATATTTTTAATAAACTTTATTAAGGTGAAATAATTTGAAGTTTACACATGAGTAATTGAAATATTTGAGTAAAAATGGCAAAAGTTTAAATTTTGAGTGCTGTATATATTAGAGAATATGGAGAATCATGGTGTGATGCAACTATACCAGGAAGGTCTATGTGACTTTGGGGGGTGGGGGAGGTATTCTAAGGGGTGAAACTAATCTCTCCCATGGAGATTATTCACATTATGTGGTTTGACATAAGAATTTATAAAGTTGTCCAGCTAACAGAAATGTGCTTAATAAAAGATTCTGACCTTGGGTAAGAATTTGCTTTTTACCCTGTTGCTGGTTTCATGTACGAACATGAATGATGCATGCACCTACCCAGATGTCCTCTTCCCAGCACTCACTCAGTGTGATGCTGACTTGGTGTCACAGCCAGAAATTGTGCCAGCTTCTCTCTCTGGAGGCTCCGAAGCTTCCAAGATAGACAAGAGACCAAAAGTTGCTTCTTTCCTCACACCTGATTTCTCCGAGAGCCATAAATACCTCCTATTGAGAACTAAGACGTAGTGGATACTGGGGTTTTCTTAGGTTTTTGTACTTTCGTGGGGATAAGCGAGACAAGTAGGAGTAAAACTGGTGTTACTGTTGAAAATTGGTGTATAGTGAATTTTTGAAAAGTATTAGAAAATTGTTATCTAGAAGCAAGAATTTTTTTTTCATCTGAACATTTAAAATGCTATAGCCAAAGGATAAGTGAACCGGAAAATCTAAGACGTAGGTGAGTGTTTCTAAAGCTAGCCTGCGCTGGTTACAGGACTCTGGCCGCGGCGCGTTCCCAGGCTGCCAGGTCCTGAAGGAGGAGCGCGCTGGGCGGCCAGACCCCGCTGCGGAAGTGCTGCTGCTGCTGCTAATCCGGCCCAGGGTCCTGGTGCAAACAGGCCTCGACCCGGGGCCCTGGCTGGAGCATGCTCCAAGAAGCATGTTTTTCAGTTCCGACGGGAGGAGGTCACACCTGAGTTTCTCCGCCTGTGTTGACACTGCTACTGACTCCCGCCCTCCGAATAGGTGGGAAGACGCCACGGCTGTTCTGTTCGGGAAGCACTTTGAGGAATGGCGCTGTGTGACAGTGCTGGCTGTTCTGCTGGGGGGACGTCGGCTCCTGGTTCCCTTCCCCATAATGAGTTTTGTTGGAAGTTGTACTAAGTTGAACTGCATGATTTAGATAATCACAAATATTTGATCAGCTGTCCCCTTTGAACAAAAATCATGTCCCCCTGATTTTTCTTTCTTTTAAATTTGTTGCATCTTTGTAGTAATGTAATTGTATTTTATGCCTGCTTTTTATATTAAAAAATAAATAATTAAGACATAAGCATTTTTACGCTTTTTATGGGAAATACTCCTGGCATGCTGCAACCTAAAATTTACTCCCCAAATTTGCCTTCCCTAAAAAGATGGATGTAAAAGATGGGGATAGCCAATAAGTCATAACTAAACTTAACCCACTGGACACCATAAGCGTCTGTAGATGCAAGTGGCTGGCCTTCCCCACACGCCATGCGCGTCTATAGAAGAACAAGTTCTCCCTCAGTGGCAGCCCTGACCAACTTCAAAATCATTTTTCGTGAGAATTTTCAGCTGAAAAATATTCAAGAACACCTGAATTGTGAGTAATACATTTTTTATAATATTCATTGCAAATTTAGTTTTTTTTTTTAATTAAAAATATCGTGGCATGTGGGATGGTTCCCGTTTTGGATGCAGGGTAGTTAACTGGTCAGACTTGCGAATCTTCGGCCCTGTCGTTCAGCACACAGAGACAGACAAACGGTAGAGTTTCACAGGAGTCTGTCTGTGACTTGAGCTTGGTATTCTAAGGGGCATGCAAAGCTGCACTCACGTTGAGGGGTATTCTAAGGGGCGTGCAAAGCTGCACTCGCGTTGAGGGGTATTCTAAGGGGCGTGCAAAGCTGCACTCGCGTTGAGGGGTATTCTAAGGGGCGTGCAAAGCTGCACTCGCGTTGAGGGGTATTCTAAGGGGCGTGCAAAGCTGCACTCGCGTTGAGGGGTATTCTAAGGGGCGTGCAAAGCTGCACTCACGTTGAGGGGTATTCTAAGGGGCGTGCAAAGCTGCACTCGCGTTGAGGATAGAGGAGAGCCAGGGAGCCTGTGTTGTCAGAAATAGTTTCTGGAAGCTTTGCGCTGGTGATCAGCGCTCTTCCTGGGACGCGGCTCGGCCCTCTCCTCGGGCCAGGCCGCTCCCTGCGCTGCAGAGGGGAGACGGCTTGCTGGCCGGGCCCTGGGGTTAGCGAGGAGATGTGTGGAGTGTCTGCAGTGGCTCCCGTTATTCCCTTCCTCCCAAGGGGAAAGACGAGGCTGTCACCCACGGGGGCACGTTCTTAAAGGAGCGACTTCAGACGGTGATAAAGAACTAGTAAGAAAAGTATGTTTAAATATCTGAGGGACTGAAGTCACAATTGGTACGTACACCAATCAGATTGTAACTGCACACGAGAAAGGATTTACTTGGAGTTTTAAAAAGTGACAACTATGATTTAAGAACTACAGAATGAATGATTTCATTTTCAGATGCCATGTTTCTGTTCCTGCTGTTCCCTAGCAGTCGTTCTAAGAGGATTAACCACAATCTATATTTTTAAATGGCACTTTACGTAATTGAAAGCTAATCACATTGAAACAGTTTTAAGACTCAGCAGAGTTCAAAATTTGAAAGTTTATTTTACACAGGAAACCAAAACATCTAATAAGTATCATTTACTTACTACATATATGTATCTACACACCAAAATAATGCCATTCAGTTATAAGGGAAAAAGTTTTTAAGTGTTAAGCTTTATAAACTTATGAAAAAATACCATGTACAATAATAATCTTGTCATGTTTAGAATAAAATCCATAATTGCCAAAACTCAGCAATACTCTTTACTACATATATTTTCAATACACAAAACCTGGTCGAGATAAGCTGTATTTTGTACCAAATTCTAAGAATGGTTAATTGCATGGCTGTGGCCCCTATGAAAATGGCAGCATTGCCCGGCCAGTGTGACTCGGTGCTTGAGCGTTGTTCTGTGAACCAGGAGGTCACTGTTAGATTCTGGTCAGGGCACATGCCCGGCTTGCAGGCTTGATCCCTAGAGGGAGGCATGCAGGAGGCAGCCAATCAACAAAATGATTCTCATTATTGATGTTTCTATATCTCCCTCTCCAGAATCAATAATATATGTATGTATGTGTATATATATGTGTGTGTGTGTGTATAAGTACTAGTATATATATATATTTTTTTCAAAAACAGTTTTTAAAAAAGGCAGCATTGTGCTTAAATCAGAATGTGAATGGCTTCATCACAGAGATTGCATCCAATAGTACATTTTGTTAGGAATTACTTAAAGGCACAGTATGAAGTTAAAGGACTGCTTTGGCATGTGAATTCAAGCCAGTTACATTTTTGCTTGCCCTGATAGACTTGTGATGCCAAGCAGGTATTATACTGTATTATGATACAATAAAGCCATCCTGTCATATCTGTTGCAATTAGACACTAGTCCCAGAAAGCGAACCCCTAGTAATTGATTACAACTCTTCTGACAGAGCAAAGCCCCACTGGGTGCTCATTTGTGCTGTGGAGAGGACTTATTTCTTAAAAGATTCGAAAGCTGAAAAATAGATGTAGTCAGCTCTTTGGAGCGAACTTAATCATGACTTTTAAGAGGCAAAGCAATCTCAAAGTGGTTCTTGGATGGTTTCCATTAACCACCAACCTCAACACTGCAGATGTCTGAGTCCAACTTGACCTAATAAAGTGGGGGCGCGGGAGGGGATCATTTTTAAACACGTGTTTGAATGGCTCAAGTCTAAAATACCTTTGGCTCCAGAGTTTCAGAAGTGATTGACTAATTTATAAAAGACCTCAATTTAGCAATGAGCTCTTCTTTCCTTTGGTTCAGTTACTCAAAATCCACTTGGTGTGTCAGAATGACGTATCCATCATTCCGCCTTTACACCTGTCTTCCGGTAGCGGAGTACTGTCGCTGTCACCCACAGGTTTAAAGCCAGCATGATCACAAAACGTATAAGGACTGAAGTCAGGCAAGAAGAGAAAAAGTGTATGTTAAATACTGTTTTCACATCAGAGAACAAAATCATTCTGCTCTGAAAGTCTAATAAAGCTTCACACACCCCTCCCCTCAAAGAAATGAGACTTAGAACTACAGACCATGAGGACTTTTGAACAACGTTGGTCCCAAATGCGGTTCCAAATATTTCTGGGAAAATGATCTTCCCATCATGACTGCCATTGGCCACTTGGCCTGACTTCATGAATAATAATTTAAATTCAGTGTTTAACTTGGAGGAATCTGGCTCTGGCTGATAAGGAATATTACAACTGTTCACCCCCCTTTAGTCATTTTTAAGTCTTGAGGGCAGTGAGGGGTGTCTCAGAACACCGCATGGGACGGAAAGGCATGGAGCACTCTGTTAAGGTAATCCTGAAAAAATGCACAGACGTCAAAGCCCGGTCTATATTGAGGTAACCATGGAAACGTGGCTCTTTCAAAAAAAGTGCTGGTGGCGGAGCGCTCCTGGGAAAGAAGACTGATGAGATCTGTGTCTGGTTGTAAGCCCTTATACGGTATTCATGAGCTAAACGGGCTTCCACAGGGTGACTCCACAGAAACAGGGATACTTTCGGGGACAGGTGTCCCCTGAGGCAGCCTCGGGTGTCACAAAACAAGTCCCAGAGCATTTTCAATCTTTAAACTTAATTTTCAACGGGCAGATGGTTTTGCTGGGTTATGGTTTGGCCCTTCTTTCCGCGCAGGGATGGCGGTCCGGTGAGGAAGGCCTGCCTCCTTCCCTTTCCTCTCTCGGCCCAAGTTTGTGCTTCGACCACAGCACGCTTTCTCCCTCTCCCTCAGACCGTTGGAGGGCCGGACTATAGTTTAAAAAAAAACTATGAACAAATTCCTATGCGCACTGCGGGCCCGGGACACGTCGGCTGCTAAGCAGGACAGGCAGCGGCACCCAGCGGGCCGGATCAATGTCCTCGGCGGGCCACAGTTTGAGGACCCCTGGCTGGACCATCATGACACCACCTTCCCTCCCCTCCTCAGGCGCCCCTGCGCAGTCCCGCCCTCCTGACACTCCCAGACCAGGCCTTGCATCCTCTTGGCTCCCGACCTCTGACCTCTGCACGCTGCTGCTTGTAACAGTCTCCTCCCACCTTCTCCAGGTCGCCCATCTTCAAGGGGACCTTCCCAGCTTCCTCCAGCCCGGGCAGGCTCCCTGCAGGTGCCCATCCGTCCTGCTCTTTCAAACACAGTGCACGATACTCTTCACTGGCTACCTGTGTGGTTGCTTTCCCGTCCACTTCCACTGGCCTCTACACTATTACACGGGGAGCCAGGGGGCCTGCTAACCCCTGTGACACTGACCAACGAGGGCGGCAAGAGGCATATTTAAAAGGAAGGGGGCAGGAAAAGATTGTGCTTACTTGTCAGGTCATTGGTGGTCATTAAGGTTGTTATTATTCTTGCTGCAACAGAAAATTTTCGGCAATAAATACCAACTCGCTTCTCAGACAGCTGGGTATTTAGCTAATGTCGTTCCATTTTAAAGACAGGACTGCATGCTCACTGTTCCTGAGAGACTTTGCCAGCACAGAACACGCTGCGTCTCATAAAGCAGCAAAGCCAGCCATGCCCGCCGCTGCCCTCCCGCCCTGTGGCACCGCGCACCCCCCACCCCAGCCCAACTTTGGGGAAATCGCATGGACACAGGAAGCCCCTGAAGAGGTTCACTGAGGGGAAGGCTCTCGCTCAGTAAAATCCACGTGAAGTCACTGAAGTCTAGCCCTTCTTTTATAAATAAAGGAACCGAGGCCCGGGCGATGCGGGCGTGGGGAAGGGCCCCTGTTCTTACTGGCGCTGGTGTAGGCGGCCAGGCCCCAGGTCAGCGCGCTCACCGCCCCGGCGTCCCGCGTCTCCCACAGGCACTGCAGCTGCGCCACCTTGCTGGCCGCGCTGATGAAAGTGCACAGGTTCTGTGGGCAGATAGACGGGAGCGTTAGGAGACCCTCACCGGGTTCGGGAAGCGCCCTGGAAGCCACCATTTCAGGTGAACCAGGAGCCCGTCTGTGCCAGGGCGAGACCCAGGCCAGCGACGACGGCCGCGCGGGACGTGCGTTTATGACCCGCCAACCCCTCTGCTGGGTAAGGACCTGCTGCCCGGAGCTGGTGAGAAGACGGAGGGAGCTGGTGAGAAGACAGTAAGAAAGGTCACGGGCCGAAACCGGTTTGGCTCAGTGGATAGAGCGTCGGCCTGCGGACTGAAGGGTCCCGGGTTCGATTCTGGTCAAGGGCATGTACCTTGGTTGCAGGCACATCCCCAGTAGGGAGTGTGCAGGAGGCAGCTGATCGATGTTTCTCTCTCATCGATGTTTCTAGCTCTCTATCCCTCTCCCTTCCTCTCTGTAAAATATCAATAAAATATATATATTTTAGAAAGGTCACGGCTGGGCCACGAGGCTCATCAGCCCCGCCCGCAATAAAGAGAGAGGCCGGCCGGCTGGTGAGCTCAGTAGTTGAGTCTCAAACGTAGGAACCGAGAGGTCACGGTTCAATTCCCAGTCGCACGCCTGGGGTGTGGGCTCGATCCCCAGTGTGGGGCGGGCAGGAGGCAGCCAGTCCATGGTTCTCTCATCACTGATGTTTCTCTCTCTCTCTCCCTCTCCCTTCCTCTCTGACATCAATAAAAAAAAGACATTAAAAAAAAGAGACTTCCCTGTGTTTCCGAGCCCAGGGAGGGCCGTGCCGCGTTCACCTACAGGCTCACAGAGTCACAGCAGCGGCTGGGGCGTCACCTCTGGACTTCTGGCCCCTGTAAGGAGCCCACGTGGTGACGCATCAGGCCCTGCACCCCTGCCAGGAGACTGGCCAGCTGGCCCGCTGCCTGGCTGCGCCCACCCCAGGCCTCTCCAAACCCACTTGGGCTGCGGGTGGAGGAGAGCGTTTCCTTCGGGGACATAGCCAAGGCGGGGACAGTCTCACGGTACAGATTCAACCGCCGGTGAGCAGGCTTTTCTGTCACAGGGTCCAACCCCGAACGGGACTGGAAGGAAGGAGGGTGCTTAGATGTTGGGGGGAAAGGGGGTGAAGCACGAGTTGGGTGTGGCAGGCAGTGACTCTTCCCCTGGGTGGAGACCTCCACTCTGTCACCTAGAGAGATCTGGGGTCAGATGCTTCCTGACCCCCACCGGCATCCTATTCTCACAGCATGCGCACTTGGGGCCCTTAACCAGGAAGGGGAAAAAGTGCCAGGATAGGGCTTATTACGCTCTTCCAAGGAGGACAAAAAGAATGCGTAAGTGGCCACTATGTCAGGTCTAACCGGACCGGAAGCTCTTTAACTTCCGCTCAGGTCCCCGATCTGGTTCTCCGGGGCGCCAAAAGGGAAGGAAAACGCTCCCCACCGTTGCCGTGAGAATACTGGCTCCCTGTGGGGAGAGCCTTGCGCTTTCTTGCCCCCAGCCTTCGGTGCAGGTGGAAATGGGCAGGTGGAACCTTTGATCTATCAGGTGCTCGGCGGGGCGGTGACAGGGAGAGGGGGGTGACAGGCGGCTGTCTCGGTGGCACTCACCATGGCCAGGTCTATGATCCACTTCCGCAGGGTGAGCAGGAACCAGGACGCCACAAACCTTACCGAGTTAAGGAAGTGGCTGCGCTGGCGGCTCCAGCAGCCTCGCCGGTGCCGTGGAAACTAACCCAGAGCCCAGGGAGAACTTGGCAGACTTGGAATAGACAAGGCCGGCTCCCGTGCCCGCGAGCCAGGAGCCCTAAGCACAGAAGCAGCTCAGGGGGGAAGGCACAGCGCCCCGTGCGCTCGGCCTGCTGCAGGGTTGGGAATTCCCAGGGGATTTTAGCTTCCGGCTTCATTCCCGACCCCGCCGCCCGAGTTCAGCTCTTACAAGGGGCCAACGTTATAAAGCAGGCACGTCCTGCAAAACCCGTGTCACGGGAAACTCTCTCCGCTTTCCCCTCTTCACGAACCCCTGTGTGGAAATGGGGTGGCAGCAGCGGGCAGCAGAGCTGGCCGACAGGAGCTATGTCTGACTTCCGATGATGCTGAGGAACAGACGGCACAGCGAGGGAAGCCGGAGCAAGCAGCAGGGCCGTGGCGGGCCCTCTGCTGTGACCGCGGGCACGCTCAGGTCAGTCTCGCCACCTTGGTTTGCTCATCCGCAAAGTGGACTTAACATGCTTCGCCCCCTCTCCCTACTCAATGCTTTGTGGCTCATTGTAGGGACCCAACAGGTTGCTGTGGGTTTAATGAAGAACATTATTTAAACGAAGGGACTGAAATAGACAGTGTTCTGTGCGAAAGTCAGTAGACTAGCTACTAGCAACCCGAATCCAGGTGGATGAAAGCTGGCTCCGTTTTGAAAAAGAACATTTGCAGTAATCTTTGTCCAATATTCTACCACTGCACCTCAGCCCATTCATCCCTGATAGACATTTTATAAAACTTGACCTGCACTAGCTGCTACTGAGATCCTAGAGGTGACTTTTCTGTAGGGTGGCCAGATTTAGCAAATAAAATTACAGGGCACCCAGTTACATGTGAATTTCAGATCCTTAACAATTGATTCGTCCAAGTACGTCCCCTGCAATATTGGGGACCTACTGATGACGAACATCCCGCTGATGTTCCAGAGGCGCCGAGGGCATCCACGTTTTCGAATCCACAGCCTCCCCACTGGCACCAAGGTAAGTTGTTGCATTTTATTTAAATAGTAAACCATGCCACGCTTTTCATCGTCAGAGTACTCGGTGCTCAGAACCTTTAAGCAGCTGGGGCTGACCTTGAAGCGCCCAAGGGCAGGAGGACTGTGCGACCCCTGGGTGTGCAAAGGGAAACTGAGTCGGGGGAAACGCGATCGAACAGCAGAGGGTCGGGACTGTGCACACTCAGCTCCACGCTGCAGAGGGGCTTCTAGAAAAACAGCCACGATGCCTGTGCCAGGCCGTCAGTCTGTCCTGTGCTCCCGGGACTTGCTAGTTCCCTCAAAAACCCATCGTTAGCCCACCTCACGATGGCGGGCAGCGGCAGCTTAGAGAGGGCACCGGCCCTGGCCAGGGCTGCCCAGGCAGAGGGGGTGCAAGGCACTCGGGGCAGACAGGCCGGCAGCACCTCCCGCTTTCCTCTCTGGGGAAGACCAGGTCACAAGTCCCAGGTGTGGCAGGTTAAACCGATGGCCAATCAAAGGCTTGCCTGGCCCTTTAAGGTGTGGAAGTCAACAGGAGAGTGAGTTTTTAGAGGTGAAAGCCAGGACCCGGCTCACGGACGGGACGTGTCTGTGTGAGGACCGCAGCCCCACGGAGACCCCCCTGAAGTCTACACCAGGGGCCTGACCTTGGCCTTGAACAAGCTGCCAGGAGCCGCACCAGCCACTAACAGGTGACCAGGTGTGTCAGCGCGCTGTGTTAATGTCAGACGTTCTCATCACCGTGAAATATTCTGGGGGGATATTTGCGGGGAAGAAAGACATCTCCCCCTAAAGGAAAGGCAGAGCTCGGAGCAGGGGTGCTTCTGCTCAGCAGGCCCAGCGGTGAGCCCCCATCCCCCGCCATGCGGCCAGCAGGCCCCACAGGCGCCCTGGCCGGGGAGGGGCCGGGGAGGGGCGGGCACCCCTGGCTGTGGAGACACGGGCTCGCATGGAGTCTGCATTTGGGATTCTTGTTAGTGCAACCGAAAAGGCGCGAGAGGTGATGGGCCCGCTGAATAAGACCCATCTCCGCCCCCGCCCCCTCCCCCCACACACACAATGCAGAAGGATACAGGGCGATGTAGGGCGCTGCCCGGTACACGTTCCCGTTGAAACGGAACACGCAGAGCAGCAGGATGAAATCTGGGGGGAAAGGCTCAGCGTGAGAGGGAGCTGGGGCCCAGGGCGGTGACGGGCGGGTGCAGGAGAGGGGAGGAAGGGGGAGGGGAGGAAGGGGGAGGGGGGAGGCGGCGGCTCGTTACCTTGTGCTATGAGAATGGGGTACTCCAGGTAGGTCAGCAGCGGGTACTCGTAGTGAACCTGGTACCGGAGGAACACCAGGAACCTGGGGAGAGGGAGGGCACCCCTGAACTCTCCGACCCCACAGGGGGGCCAGCCGCACCCAGGGCACAGGCTCTTGGTGAAACCTTAGGCCTGTGGCTGCAGCCCAAGGTGTGCAGGAGGAAGGGAGCACACCGGGTGGAATGCTCACTTCATGATCTCCGAGACTGGGGAGCGTCCCTACCGGCCGGGCTCTGGGTGCAACCCGCACGGGCCTTAGGGTGGTCACAGCGGGCGGTGGGCGGACCGCGATTGGCGGTACACAGTCTGCCTGTCCCCAAAGCTGGAAATCTGTCTGGACGGCTGTTCCAGTAACAGCAAAAGTGACAGCAGTGGTCTGTCCGCCCCCCCCCCTTATCCCCAACGCACCCCCCCCACCCCTGCCAGCTCCGGGTCCTCTCTGTGCCCAGTCCTCTCACTGGCATCACTGATCCCAGCCATCTCCCGCTCCACGCCCCACCTCAGGCTCCAGGGGAGCCGCACCGGCCAGAGGGCTGCCTTTTGCTCAGGTAGCTGTCAGATGAAGTGACAGGGGCGGGGCTGGGGGAGGGTCACGCCCTGACCTCCTTTATGGCAGAGGGCGGCAGGGAGTGGGCAGGCTCCTGGCTCCACGGGCACCTGCCAGTCTTCCTCCAAGTGCGGGGCTCGCTCATCTCCCCCCGCCCAGGGGTGGGGGGGTTACTCACCCTCCCCTCGGCCAGGCCTCGCATGGGCTGGGCCTCTCACCCTCCACCCCCGGCTCCTCTGCCCGCCTCCTTCCCAGACTGTCGTCCCCATCCGGGCCCAGGGGTGCCCGGGCTGCCCCTCCGGAGGGCTGGTGCCAGGGCTGCCCTCAGAACCTCCCGGGAGAAGGGACGGGGCGGGGCGGGGCGGGCTGGCAGGAGCGAAGCGGGAGGAAGGGCCCAGCCGAAGGGGCGGGGCCAGACCACTAGGTTTCCTGGGTCCGGTTGTGCCCCTCGCTCGAATCTTCCCGACCGCGTCTTCCTAGTCTGCGCCCTCCTTTAGGCCTTTACACACGGGGTCGGGGCACCCACTCCGATCCTGATGGGTGAGCCCCCACCTCCAGGAGCGGCCTCTGCCGGTCTCCGCCCGCCCTTCAATCCAGTGCCCCTCCTC
The DNA here is from genome assembly GCF_963455305.1 of Plecotus auritus. Classification (NCBI taxonomy): domain Eukaryota; kingdom Metazoa; phylum Chordata; class Mammalia; order Chiroptera; family Vespertilionidae; genus Plecotus; species Plecotus auritus. The sequence continues at coordinate 173,088,928 of NC_137782.1, forward strand.
CGCGGCCTCCAGAGCCCTCCACTCTCCCCATCCGCCCACCCCACCCCAAAACGTGGACTTTTAAAGTCACAGCGTCCTGGGAAAAGCCAACCCCTCGTCTTACAGGTGAGGAAACCGAGGTCTGAGCCGGGGAGTGAGGCGGGGGCGTGGTTAGGGGTGATGTCAGTCTGACCCTTTGGGCGGGGTTCTGGGAGATGCATCCCGAGGCAGGTCCGCCCGGGACCCTCACCGGGGCGCTGGGATGCACGTCACGCAGACAAAGCTGGGGCGTGGCCCGCGCCTGTGCGGGGGGCGGAGGGGGGGGGGTGCGGTCATTCCAGGCAGCGCGGTAGCGTTGCTCACACCAGCATCGCCACAGACCCGAGGGATGCGGTGTCCCGGGCCACGTCCCCGGCTCAGGGGCCACTCGCCGGGCGATGGAACTACTTCAGCTCCGTTTTAACCCGAACCGCCGTGGCTGTGCGGGGCACGGCTGACCTAAACGCCGCTGCGTGACAGCGGACGGCATCTGAGCGCCTCCAGGTGCAGACGGCCTGGCTCACAGCCCAGCTGCTTTTGTCACCAACGGGAGTGATGGGTGACTGGGTGTGGGTTTCCTCATCCGCAAAGTGGGTGTGCGCGGTCAAGTCCACCTCGCAGGTGGCTGGCCAGCAAATCGCGGGGGGCAGTGATGGCCCCGGGAAGTGCCCCATCCCGCGGTCAGGGGCTCTCGTTCCGCCCCCCTCCCCGGCTCAATTACGCCCGCGGTTCTCGGGGCTCCGCAGGCAGAGGCGAGGGAGGAAGCCCGGCCGCCAGGGCCCTTACCCCGCCAGCTCCAGCAGCAGACTCGGGAGGCTGAGGCCCCGCGCGCTGCGCGCCGCCAGCAGGGCGGAGATCTGCGGCAGCTTGAGCGCCGCGCACACGGCCAGGGTGCTCCAGTTGCAGAACCACAGCAGCGCCGAGCCCATGGCGCCGGCGGCTCGGGTCGGGGGCGGGGGCTCCGCGGATCCGGCCGCAGCGCGAGGGGGAGCCGCTCAGCACTCGGATGCTGGGCTTGCCCAGTCCTTCCGCCTTCCCTGGCCTCAGGCCTCCGCCGGTGCCCCGGCCCCGCCCGATCCCGCCCAGTCGGGGTCCGCCCAGCCCAAGCCCGCCCAGTCGGCCCGGGTTGGCGCTCCCGCCGGGATTACCCCGCCCAGCTAGTGTCCGCTCCTCCCATCGACCCCGCCCCTCCCTGACTGACCACGCCCACCAAGAGACCCAATTGGCCTGAGACGCCCCGCCCACGTCCGAATGGCCCAATCCGCTTCCACTCCGCTCCCGGGTCGCCCCGCCCAGGCCCCGCCCAGGCCCGCAATGAGTCAGCCCCAGCTCTGGGCGAGCTACGCCCGCTGCTGATTCACTTTTCCGCGTGAAGTCAACCCGCGCATTCTGAGCCCCGGGAGCCCGCCTCCCCACCAGCCCCGCTTTCTCCCGGGTTGGGTGGGCAGGCCCCGGAAGGGCAGACGGGCACCCTTCGCAGGGGGATGTATTGTAGGAGGCTGAAGGGCAGCAGGTGTCTGACCGGTGGGGTCAGGCCAAACCTGGGTGTAGCAACCTCCCTACTTGGTTTCAGGTCAGGAAAGAATTCAGAGCCAAGACCCAGACTACAAGAGAACAGTTATTTGGTAAATCACAGAGGCAGAAGCGAAGCGTAGTGGGCCCTCCTTTGGAAAAACTGCTGTTTGAACTACTGTTATTCTTAGACAGTCTCTTATTCTGTGAGTCAACTGTTATTTTTAGACTGTAAAATAACTTTGTTTTTTTAATAGAAAAGATAAACTTAACTGTCTGACCTTGCAAGCTAGCCATCTAAAGGGGCTGATACACTATATTAATTCACATATTCTGCCAAGTGTTTGTTCACCCAAGGTTACAGTGTTTGATCAGATATGTACTCCAAGTTACAAGTTGTCTGTGTAGATATTACAGGTGTTTGATTAGATATAATACCGGTATGTATTCAAGGTTACAAGCTGTCTTACACAAAGAACTGGAAGGATATAAAAAGGAAATACTCCCTCCTGTGTTTGGTCAGAATTTGACAGAGGTCATCTGCTCTGAACCTGTGCGCAATAAAGATGACTCCTAACTAATTGGCTCATTTAGGCGTCTTGTCCAGCTCCCTGATTGATACAACAGAAGAAGTAATTTCTAGAAGAAATGGGCTTGCAGGAGTCCTCAAACTACGGGCCGCGGGCCACATGCGGCCCGCCGAGGACATGTATCCGGCCCGCCGGGTGCCGCTGCCTGTCCTGCTTAGCAGCCGACGCGTCCCGGGCCTGCAGTGCGCATAGGAATTTGTTCATAGTTTTTTTTTTAAACTATAGTCCGGCCCTCCAACGGTCTGAGGGACAGTGAACTGGCCCCCTGTGTAAAAAGTTTGAGGACCCCTGGCCGCTTAGGAAACGAGTTATGGAGGTAAAGGAAGGGCCCTTGGAACTTGGGAGTGAGGAAGCTGATGGTCAGGTGCCTGGGGGGTGGGGGGGGCGGTATCCCCGAAGGGAAGGGAGAGGAAAGGTATGTGCCCGCTCCTAGGAGGGAGAGCACACTGGGTCCTCCTCCTTCTGGCTTTAAGGGCGGAGACTGTAGGGCAGCTCCCAGGGAAGATCTCAGTAGAATGTTCTGCAGTTTTCTAGGTGCGTCCTTGTCGGGTTGCGGTCTCCACTGGATTGGCCGGCACCAGGGCGGGGCCGCTATTCCATGCAGCTGGCCCTGAGGTCAGCCGTAGCTGGTTTGGTGCTTATCTGGGCCGAGAGCTGCAATACAACTGAGGCCTGGATGTCATCTCCAGGGAGCAAAGTTCGGGGGGTCTAAACCGAGTGACCAGCGACAGCTAGGGAGGGAAAGGCCACCCTGGGGGCGAGGCCCCGCCCTACAATTGATTGTCCCTTGCTAGGACCTGGGGCCCTCCGCCCTGGCGGCCTTCCCTCCCAGGCCCACCGTCCTTGCTCTGCTTACATCTAACTGCCTACAGCAGCTGGACCATGTTGTTGGGCTTTTTCACTTCCTGAAGGTGTTTTTCTTTGGTTTTCTGACGGCACATTGCAGAGATCAACGCTTGTAACGACCTTTGCTACCCACCTTTGTAGATGCGCATCCTCCTCCCTTTAGAGAGGGGAAACAGGCCCGGGCAAGCTGGAGGACTCCCACAGTCCTGGGGGGACAGAGACTCCCCCGCCCCGGCTGAGAATGGGAGCGCCCCTGCCCCTGAAACCTCCTCCCTGGGGGCTAGGGCCTTGGACGGGAACCCGCCCCCACCCACGCCTTGCACGGCGGCACTCCACAGTGGACGTTTTTCTTAAGGAGGTAAAGGAGATTCTGTTCATAGAAGAAGGCAACTTAGATGACACAAAAGGAGGGATGGGGTGCACTTTCCAAACTCTCAGGATTGCATGGGTATGGAATCCAGGTTATGAAGCAGAAAAACACACACACAGTGCAGTGCCAGCATCCAGGATGGCTGGCTTTGTGCTCTGAACCTCAGCCTCTCTGTGCCCCTCTTCCCTCCTCCCTCCTCCCTCTTCCTTCCTCCCTCCTCCCTCCTCCCTCCTCCCTCCTCCCTCTTCCTTCCTCCCTCCTCCCTCCTCCCTCCTCCCTCTTCCTTCCTCCCTCCTCCCTCCTCCCTCCTCCCTTTTCCTTCCTCCCTCCTCCCTCCTCCCTCCTCCCTCCTCCACCTGGCCTCCCCTGGAAAAAAACCAGCTGGTTTCGAGTCCTCCCTCCAAAGCTAAAGGAGAACAGGATGTGTAGAAGGAAACTTAAGAGAAAAAAACAAAGCTCATGCTTGTGTGTATGTGTTTAGTCCTTATCTTTTAGGCATCCATCCTGAAGTGTTGCCAGGTTAAATACGATGTCTGGAATTTCCCTTAAAATGCTGAGGGTTTGGGTGAGAGGGTGGAGATGTAGATGAAATAAGATGAGTGTGAGGTGAAAATTTTTGAAGACAATTATGGCAATAATATAGGACATAATTCAGCCATATAAGTATATACACATTTTCTGTATATAGTCACGTAACTCACATATATAATGTATAACACACACACACACACACACACACACACACACTGACCCAGAACCTTCCTTTTAACAAAACTCCCACACGCATTGCACGCACACCAATTAGGGAGCATGACTGCCCCCTGCGGGTCCCTTTCACCAAGACTGGTCCTCTCGGCCAGGCTTTTGCAGTGAGTTTGAAATGCCACTCCCTGGCACGGATTTAAAATGCACCTAATTGCCCTCGCTGGTTTGGCTCCGTGGGCAGAGTGTCAGCCCAGGTTCGATTCCAGTCAAGGGCACATGCCCAGGTTGCAGGCTCGATCCCCAGTTGGGGGTGTGTAGGAGGCAGCCGATCAATGATTCTCTCTCATCACTGATGTTTCTCTCCCCATCCTCTCTGAAATCAATGAAAAAATATATTTTTTAAAAAAATAATAAATAAAATAAAATGCCCCTAACTGGCAAAGGCAGCCAGGTGCCCACGGGCAGGAGTGTCTGCCTCACCGCTGGCTGCACGGAGAGCCTGTGGCATCGTCTTATAAAACTTGCGTGGCCTCGAGAGCAGGCTGCCCGCTTTCAGCACAGCCCCTGGGAAGGTAAGCGTCACTGCCACTCTTCTTTTTTTAAAAAAATGTGCCCTGACCCGGAATTGAACCGTGACCTCCAGCTTCATAGGTTGATGTTCAACCGCTGAGCTACGCCGGCCAGGCGACACCACCCTTCATTGCGTCACAGACGTGCACGCTGGAGAGCTCCATCGCTATGGTAATTTCAAAATTGGTCCTAGATGAGCCACCCGGCAGGGTCCTAGGAGACCATGGAATGTTCTGGAAGGATGAGGGGTCAGAAAGATCTCTGTCAAGGAGAGTGTATTGATGAGCGTTCGATTACAGACCATACAGTCTTCCTCTTCAGTGAGTATTAACTACTGCCACGGAACATTAGGCAGTATGCTGAATCCCCTACCCATGTTACTGGCAATGCCGGCTTTGGTTCTTGACTTCAGCCGAGAAAGAATTCAGCGCCGAAAACGCCGGCACAAGAGGAAGTTAATTGAACACGCAAAGTGAAAGGACCCTGGACGAGAGGGTCCGAGCGGCTGCTCGGAGCGCTGCCTCGGCCTGTTAGAGAGAACGTCACAGGCAGACGTGAGCCAGCGGGGCCGCGGACTCAGGCAGCAGTTACAGGTCGGAGACAGGTTCAGGGGGTTAGCCTGGGACGAGGTGCCGCTGCCCGCCGGTCCCCTGGTGGCAAGTCTCCTGGGAACCTCAGAGCGTAGAAAAAAGAGAGCAAAGATACGTGCGGTTCACGCTCTGCTTCTCTGTGTTGAGAAGTGTCAGGACCAGCTATGGAGCGAGACCCCGGCTCTCACCTGGGGAGTCCGGCCCGGGGGGCCACATGGCAGGGCCATGTGGGTGTCCCTGGTCAGGCTGCTGGGAGGCCGCAGCACAGAGAGACCCTGTGGGCTGGAAGCCCGGACCAGGAGCGCAGTGTGGGATCTCAGGTCCCGGGCACGGAATGTTCTCTCCCGGAATAGACCGAAGCCTGTCAAGGCCAGCAGCGCCGACGCGAAACCTTCCCTAAACCTCGCAAGGTCCCCGTCAGCGTGGCCAGCGCCTTGGTTGACTCGCTGCCTGCCCATCTTCCAGGCGGTCCCCTGACCACTCTTCTCATGTCCAGATTCCTTCTCCCCTTCGCTCATTCGTCCAGCACAACTGAGTGTCATTTCCCTGGGTGCTGGGCGTGGGGGGCAGGAATGACGTCATTGTCCTTCCTCTTAGGGAGCCCACAGCCTGGGGAGACTGGTCATTGCAGCATGGCATGCTTCGCCCAGGAATGGGGTAGATCCGCTGGTCATGCCCATCGGGAAGGGGAGATGCCCCGGGTGAGGAGATCCCTGGAGTGGGGTCTTGAAGGGTGCGTAGGAGTCCATCAGGCTGACAAGGTGGGAAGGGCATTTCAGGCAGGGAACAGCATGCACAAAGGCATGGATTACAGAGTGTTCAGTGTGGGGCAAGCAAGGGAGGCAGGACCAAAATCCTGCTTTAAGTCTAAAAAAAAAAAAAAAAGCAGACTTATTGAAGAACTTGAAGCCGGAGAGAGAGAGGGTCATGTCTGCTGTTTAGGAAAATGACTCGGCTAGGGTACATCGGAGGCGGTGCTCTCTGAGGCTGGAATTCGCTTACCAAGTTTCACCCCAGCTCACCGTCACCCCGTCTCCTCAGGTGAATCGTGTCGGTTCCGTTTCACGGAGGAGAAAACTAAAGCCAGGACAGAGGCAGCCAGTGAAGGGCCGTGGAACCCAGCAGGCCTCGGGTCCGGGCCCTGTGATCCTGCCGCTGTCACTGCCGGGCTGGGACTCGGGAGCCTGACACCTACCTCCTCCCCATCGCGCCCCAGGAGCCTCCTCGGTAACTTCCAGCTGTTAGATCCCAGATTTTTCTGTGTTTTTAAAAAAATATATATTTTATTGATTTTTTTTTTTCCAGAGAGGAAGGGAGAGGGATAGAGAGTTAGAAACATCGATGAGAGAGAAATATCCATCAGCTGCCTCCTGCACACCTCCCACTGGGGATGTGCCCGCAACCAAGGTACATGCCCTTGACCGGAATCGAACCCGGGACCCTTCAGTCCGCAGGCCGACGCTCTATCCACTGAGCCACACCGGTCAGGGTGATCCCAGGTTTCCAACACCAGCCTCGCCTCCGCGGCACCATTTAACCTCCCTGACAGACTACAAGGAGGAGTCACTCTGTCGAAACCGGTGTGGCTCAGTGGATAGAGCGTCAGCCTGTGGACTGAGGGGTCCCAGGTTCGATTCCCGTCAAGGGCATGTACCTTGGTTGCGGGCACATCCCCAGTGGGAGGTGTGCAGGAGGCAGCTGATCGATGTTTCTCTCTCATCGATGTTTCTAGCTCTCTGTCCCTCTCCCTTCCTCTCTGTAAAAAATCAATAAAATATATTTAAAAAAAAAAAAAAAAAAAAGGAGGAGTCGCTCTGCACTTCAGGTTTGAGAGCGTGCCCACCTGGACGGGGTGCTCTCAAACAGCCTGGCGTGGGGGGGGTTCATATCTGGATTTGGGTGCAGAACCTGGGGGCTCAGGAAACCACGACCCTCACCAGTCACACGGGCAGGAAATGCGGTGCCAGGACCGGACCCCCCACCAGTGTTCCGTGCCGAGGAAAAGCACCCACATAAACGGTTTGACGTCGGCCCCCGAACACGTACACTCAGTGTTTATGTTCTGAGGGCTCCGGATCCCTGGGGCGGGGCGCTGGACAGCGCGGCGGGGCCTCCGCTTGATGACCTTGACTCTGCAGCCCGGTGCGTTTCAGGAAAGGAATTGCATTGGGAGTGATCGCAGCACACGTGTGGGCCAGCAGGGGGCAGCCTGTAGCTTCGCACGCTCCATCTGGTCTGCCTCTCCAGCCCAGGGCACTGCCAGGAGCCAGGCGCCTGGGAGATGTGAGGCACTTTCCTTCCCGGAGACCATTTCGGATCCGAGACAGAAAGTGAGCGGCATGGCAGGTGCCCCGAGGGAGGCCAGCAGGGCCTGGGAGAGGGAGGCCAGCAGGGCCTGGGAGAGGGAGGCCAGCAGGGCCTGGGAGAGGGAGGCCAGCAGGGAGGCAGCAGGGCCTGGGAGAGGGAGGCCAGCAGGGTCTGGGAGAGGGAGGCCAGCAGGGCATGGGAGAGGGAGGCAGCAGGGCCTGGGAGAGGGAGGCCAGCAGGGCCTGGGAGAGGGAGGCCAGCAGGGCATGGGAGAGGGAGACCAGCAGGGCCTGGGAGAGGGAGGCCAGCAGGGCATGGGAGAGGGAGGCCAGCAGGGCCTGGGAGAGGGAGGCCAGCAGGGCCTGGGAGAGGGAGGCCAGCAGGGCCTGGGAGAGGGAGGCCAGCAGGGCCAGGGAGAGGGAGGCCAGCAGGGCCTGGGAGAGGGAGGCCAGCAGGGCCTGGGAGAGGGAGGCCAGCAGGGCATGGGAGAGGGAGACCAGCAGGGCCTGGGAGAGGGAGGCCAGCAGGGCATGGGAGAGGGAGGCCAGCAGGGCCTGGGAGAGGGAGGCCAGCAGGGCCTGGGAGAGGGAGGCCAGCAGGGCCTGGGAGAGGGAGGCCAGCAGGGCCAGGGAGAGGGAGGCCAGCAGGGTCTGGGAGAGGGAGGCCAGCAGGGTCTGGGAGAGGGAGGCCAGCAGGGCCTGGGAGAGGGAGGCCAGCAGGGCCAGGGAGAGGGAGGCCAGCAGGGCCTGGGAGAGGGAGGCCAGCAGGGCCTGGGAGAGGGAGGCCAGCAAGGCCAGGGAGAGGGAGGCCAGCAGGGCCTGGGAGAGGGAGGCCAGCAGGGCCTGGGAGAGGGAGGCCAGCAGGGCCTGGGAGACGGTGCGGCACGGAGCCCCCAGGCCCCAGCGGTTGGGAGGGACTGTTTTCTGTGTCCAACAGCAGCTGGGACTGAGCCCAGCTGGCGGTGGCCGTGGCCGTGGCCGTGGCCATGCTCGGTGGCCTCCCAGGTGGACTCTCACGGGAAGTCTGGTAACAACAGGATGGATGGTTGGAGCTGAGCTGCCATCCGTGGGTGGGCCAGGTCACCCAGGGAAGGGAGGACTGAGCTCACGGGGAAAGTGAGCCCCACCCCATATAAATAGGGTTCAGAGGACGTCTCCAGGCCGAGCGGGGCGGGACTACAAGCTACTCAGCTCCTTCCTTCCCAGCCCACCTGCCAGACCGTCCACAGGTCCACAGCCACCGGCAGCACCGAGCTGGGGGAGCCTGGCGGAAGGGGACAGCTGCCTCCAGCCAGCTCTGTCACCCGTGGAACTTGATTGCTTATTCTGTGTCCTCATCAGCCTTTTAAAGACAGTTTGTTTTTATTGCTTGCCCTGTGCAAAGCGCCTGCCCCTTCCGGCTTAGCTCCTGCACCTGTGAAAGGTGAAGGGTTAGCCCAGTAGTCGGCAAACTCATTGGTCCACAGAGCCAAATATCAACAGGACAACGACTGACATTTCTTTGGAGAGCCAAATTTTTTAAACTTAAACTTCTTTGAATGCCACTTCTTCAACATAGACTCGCCCAGGCCGTGGTATTTTGTGGAAGAGCCACACTCAAGGGGCCAAAGAGCCGCATGTGGCTCGCGAGCCGCGGTTTGCCGACCACGGGGTTAGACTAAATAGTATCTCGGGGACCTTGCAACCCAGAGTCGTAACTGCAGCTGCAGCCTCGAGGACGGACCAGGCCTCCCGGGCCGCCAGGAGGGGGCGGGCTGGCGAGGTGGCTGAGTTCCCGATGGCTCAGTGTCGGGCTCACGTCCACGTCTTCCTTTCGGCTGGGAAAGAGAATTCATTTATTTATTAAAATACATTTTTATTGGTTTCAGAGAGGGAGGGAGAGGAAGAGGGAGGGGGAGATAGAAACATCCATGATGAGAGAGAATTATGGATCGGCTGCCTCCTGCACCCCCCCTACTGGGGTTCGAGCCTGCAACTGGGGCATGTGCCCTGATGGGGAATTGAACCGTGACCTCCTGGTTCATAGGTCGGTGCTCAACCACTGAGCCACGCCGGCCGGGCTAAACTGGGAAGGAGAATTTCGATGGCGAGGCGAGGGCAGGAGGCAGCCGCAGAGCCGCGCTGTGGGCTGGCTGCTGGTGTGGTCGGTACCACCTGGCCCTGCCCCAGGCTCCCTTCTGGGCCGACTCCTCAGCCTCCGAGGCGCCCGGGCATTTGCTGCAACGACAGCAAGACTGGCGAAGCGGAGACTGGCACTCCACAGAGCCAACGTTTCCTTCAAGCCCGCGGGGCCTGCGGCCAGCTGGGAGCTCACTGCCGCCGCCGCGAGCAGGCCAGGCCGGGGACCGAAGGCTGCGCACCTGCTGGCTGGACTCCCCGGCTGCTCACAGTGGGGGACACCTCTCTGCCTCTCCCCCCCACCCCCCGGGCTCAGCGCGGTGGCTGTGAGACACTCGGGTGCATCCGAGGTCCCCGAGACCGCCTCCTCCAGAGCTGCCCGGGGCTGGTTCCCACGCGCCTTCCCGGCGAGGGGCCAAAGGGCTGCTCGGGGACCCTCTTCAGAGTCTGCGCCAGGTTTGGGGGCGCAGCTTCTTCCTCCGTGGCCCGTCTCTCCATCCCCTCCATTCACTCAGCACCACCACCGCCCCAGCACCCAGCGAGCCTGCCCCCAGCCCCAGCACGTGGCACGAGCAGGTGGCCCCTCCGCCCAGCGCCCAGGGCTGCCCGCCCCCCCAGCCTTGCACACGTGTCGTCTCCTTCCTGCGTCTCCCCGGCCTCCCTTTGCCGCTGTCCTGTCCAAGGTGTGCCCGAGCGCCTGGTCTCTCTTCCCAGAACAGCCCGTCCCGCAGGACCCGGCCGGCCCCTCACCGAGGGGTCTTCCTCCTCCCCCTCATCCGGACAGAGGTGCTCAGCCCCCCAACCGCCGCCAGGAAGGCTGCCCGCTGGGGGCTGGCATCTGAGTGTCCTCCCAGGAGCCGCAAGCCAGGCCACGCTCAGGCCCTCCCAGGGCCGCCCGGGGCATTGGTTGCTGAGCCTCGGGAGCCAGGCCGGCCAGCTGCCTCCTCTCAGGACCCCATGCAGGCCCCAGCCCCAGCCCCAGCCCCAGCCCCAGCCCCAGCCCCAGCCCCAGCCCCAGCCCCAGCCCCGGCCCCGGCCCCAGCCCCAGCCCCCCAGTGATTCCAGCTGAGGCCGCCTCTCAGTGGCACCCCTACCTGCTCAGGCCGGCATCCTCACCCCTGGCAGGGGCTGGTCTCCGGCATTCCTGATACCCTACCTGCACCCGCCTCCACCTCCTAGGCCTTCCCAGCCCGCCCATGGGCAGGGTGTCCTGCTCACCCGGGGGAGTGGACAGCGGTTCCCTGGCTCTCCTGGGGCGAGTGGGCAGGGGTGTCCTCACCTGGGGGAGTGGACAGAGGTATCCTGGCTCTCCTGGGGCGAGTGGGCAGGCCGTGGCTCTCCTGGGGCGAGTGGGCAGGCCGTGGCTCTCCTGGGGCGAGTGGGCAGGCCCTGGCTCCCCTGGGGCGAGTGGGCAGGCCGTGGCTCTCCTGGGGCGAGTGGGCAGGCCCTGGCTCTCCTGGGGCGAGTGGGCAGGCCCTGGCTCCCCTGGGGCGAGTGGGCAGGCCGTGGCTCTCCTGGGGCGAGTGGGCAGGCCGTGGCTCTCCTGGGGCGAGTGGGCAGGCCGTGGCTCTCCTGGGGCGAGTGGGCAGGGGTGTCCTCACCTGGGGGAGTGGACAGAGGTTCCCTGGCTCTCCTGGGGTGAGTGGGCAGGCCCTGGCTCTCCTGGGGCGAGTGAACGGCATTTCTCACAGACACCGAGCAGGGCAGGCCGGCCCCCACCCAACCCGGTGGCCCATGGAGCTCCCCTGTCCCCACCCCACACCCAGGGCATCCCCCTCCATACGGGCTGGGCACGGGCTCAGCCGGAGAAGAAAGCGCCGGGCTCGCCTTGGGTGCCCGGCCCTGGGAGCAGGACGGTGCCCGTGACTTGCGTGGCCTCGCGCTGGCCCGTGCCCCCAGAATGTTCTCTGCTTCCTCTCTCCCTGCTGCACACTCGCCTCCGCGTGCTCGGAGCCTCTGCTGACTCCATGTCTCTGGGACCCCGAGGGCTGGGGGAGTAGCCTCCGGCCTCGGGGCCGTCCTGACCGGGCAGTGCCCCGCGGACGGTGCCGGTCAGCGACGCTGTCACAGTGCACATCCACTGGGGACCACGAGCTTCGCCTCCGTTCATTCCTTTGGTCACCCTCCTTCACGTCACAGCTACTTCCTGCACACCTGCTGTTTGCGATGCTGAAGGTCAGATGAAGGCTCACCAAGGCCCTGGCCGGTGTGGCTCAGTGGACAGAGCGTCGGCCTGTAGTCCAAAGGGTCCCCGGTTCGATCCGGTCAAGGGCATGTACCTCGGTTTTAGGCTCCTCCCTGGCCTGAGCCCTGGTCGGGGCGCGTGCAGGAGGCAACCCATCGATGTGTTTCTCTCACATCGATGTTTCTGTCTTTCCCTCTCTCTTCTATTCTCCCTAAAAATCAATGGAAAAATATCCTCGGGTGAGGATTTAAAAAAAACAACGCTCCGGGCCCTAACCGGTTTGGCTCAGTGGATAGAGCATCGGCCTGCGGACTCAAGGGTCCCGGGTTCGATTCCAGTCAGGGGCACGTGTCTTGGTTGAGGGCACATGCCCAGTGGGGAGTGTGCAGGAGGCGGTTGATCGATGTTTCTCTCTCATCGATGTTTCTAACTCTCTATCCCTCTCCCTTCCTCTCTGTGAAAAATCAATAAAATATATTAAAAAAAAACAAAAAAACGCTCCGGAAGGAGGGGTCCTGAGCCCCAGCCAGAGGCTAGCTGGCTTCTCTGGCGTCACCGGCCAGGGAGCTGGGCCAGGCCCGGCCTGAGGACTCCCAGCTCCCGCCCTCGCTGCTCCCGCACGCACCTGCCTTCTGTCCCGGGGACCGGCACTGGCAGGCCCAGTCCCTGCTCGTGCCGGGGTCCCGGGCGTGCCGCTTAGATGCAACACAACGGCATCATGTGGGAGCGGGTGGCATCCCGAGCTCCCTGACCCCCTGCTCGAACCGTTCCGGCCCAGAGCTCACGGCCATCCTCTGTCACCACGTCAAGGCAGACGCACGAACTCTCACTTCTCAGGCCCGGCCGCGGAGGAGTGAACAAATCGCGGGCCGGCCCCAGCGCTGTAATGAGAAGCACCATTCGGCCGAGGGAAAGGAGAGACATTTGAATTCCAGGCTCTGCCCGGGGCTGAGCTGCTGCTAGGGAACAGCCCGCCGTGCTAACAGGCCGGGAGCTGCGCGGCGGGCGGCGGCGGGGCACGGCGGCGGTGCTTGTAAGCGGGCTGGCAGGCACTGCTCACATTCCGGTCCCGTGTTTACTGCCCAGAGCCACGTTAACGTGGTGATTGGCATCCTTCGGGCGTTTGACAGTCACTCTGGTGATGGTGCCTGACATCTCTGACTTCCTTCGGATAGCAGGCTGGCATCGTTCACTGGCAATAAGGGGTGACGACGGGGAGGACATGAGCCATTCGTTTAACACGTTCTCTCCAGTACGGTCTCCACGCCAGGCAGAGGGTTGGGGTCCGGGAGGCAGGGGAAGGGTTGGGGTCCGGGAGGCAGGGGAAGGGGTGCTAGGCAGTGAATACCAAGGGACTTGCTCTCACGGAGCTCACGTGGGGCGGGGCCGGCAAAGAAGACCAACAACCAACAGGCATCGACCTAAGCCAGGGGTGGGCAAACTTTTTGACTCGAGGGCCACCATGGGTTCTTAAACTGGACCGGAGGGCCGGAACAAAAGCATGGATGGAGTGTTTGTGTGAACTAATATAAATTCAAAGTAAAGGAGCGGAGGGGAGAGCAAGAGAACCGGATAGAACAGCCGGATCCGGCCCGCGGGCCGTAGTTTGCCCACGGCTGACCTAAGCACACAATAGCCACAAAATGCCGGGTGGTGAGAAGCAGTGCCAAGGAGTGTGTGGGGCCAAGGGATGGAGAGCGATGGCGGGCGCCGGCGTAGTTAGGGCAGGTGACTGGGTGGGGTCTGATGAAGCGACACGGCAGGACGGGCCTGGATGACATGAGGGAGCGATACGCGGAGGAGGGAAAGAGCAGTCAGGGGTGGGAACAGCCAGTGCAAAGGTCCTGGGGCAGGAGCCGGCCGGGAGGGTCCGAAGGCCAGTGTCGGGGGCCGAGCAGAATTTAACTGGTTGGGTTTCCAGACGGTAGGCACCTACGGGTGACAGAGCGCCAGGTGCAGCCCGAGCCCAGGGTCTCACCTTGTTCCGGGGGGGAGAGGTGAGGGGTGAGGTCACGGTGGCCCTGCTGCCTCGGCCCCTTTGCACCAGCTGCAGCCCCTGCTGCTGGCCGAGCTCCGCGGGCTCACAGCGGTCTGTCTGCCGTTTTCGATATTTATGGCCTAACGACATGACAAATTGCATCGCGTGTAGCTGTCTTGTCAATGAGGAAGCGAAGGAATTAAGCGTTAACATTCTATTGCTTCAATCCCCCAAGCTGTGCTCGCTGCGTGTAAATTGAGTGACTGTGAAAGACCTCGGTGCCGGCTGGTAAATGGCCTGTCACATCCGGTGGGACGGGAGCCCCGCGCTCAACAAGGCCTGCCGGACTCGTAATGTCAGCGTGACAAATGGATCCGGCTTTCATCCTCGATCGGGAGCATTTGTCACCGGCCGGCTGCGCGTTCGCCTGATCGGCCGAGGATAAAGGTGACGGGCCGGGTGAGCTGTAGGCTCTGCGGGGGCGGGGGGGGGGGGGGAGGGGACGGCGGGGGGGCACCGGGAGGCCACGTCTGGTCCACAGCGGTGCCCAGGGCATTGCCTCTTAGGTCTCCGCCCGCCACAGGCCGGGGGTCTGTGCCAGGCTGTGCGACAGCCCCAGACCTGACCTTCCCATCCCAGCAGACTGCTCCCCGCCCACTTCTCTCCTCATTTCTGATGCCAGGACCGAGTGCCCATTCTTGGCCCACCAGGTTTTTTACAAATCATCGTAAAATATACATAACACGGTGTTTATGAATCTAACCATCTGTCGGTGTAAGTCACCGGCATTGAGTACATTCACAGTGTTGTGCAACCATCACCACGATCATCCCTGAGACGTTCATCGTCCCAGCATGGAGCCTGTGCCCACTGAACACAGACCCCAACTTTTCCCCTGCCTCCCGGACCCCACCCAACCCTTCCCCTGCCTCCCGGACCCCACCCAACCCTTCCCCTGCCTCCCGGACCCCACCCAACCCTTCCCCTGCCTCCCGGGCCCCACCCAACCCTTCCCCTGCCTCCCGGGCCCCACCCAACCCTTCCCCTGCCTCCCGGACCCCACCCAACCTTCCCCTGCCTCCCGGACCCCACCCAACCCTTCCCCTGCCTCCCGGACCCCACCCAACCCTTCCCCTGCCTCCCGGACCCCACCCAACCCTTCCCCTGCCTCCCGGGCCCCACCCAACCCTTCCCCTGCCTCCCGGACCCCACCCAACCTTCCCCTGCCTCCCGGACCCCACCCAACCCTTCCCCTGCCTCCCGGACCCCACCCAACCCTTCCCCTGCCTCCCGGGCCCTAAACCTTCCCCTGCCTCCCGGACCCCACCCAACCTTCCCCTGCCTCCCGGACCCCACCCAACCCTTCCCCTGCCTCCCGGACCCCACCCAACCCTTCCCCTGCCTCCCGGGCCCACCCAATCCTTCCCCTGCCTCCCGGACCCCACCCAACCCTTCCCCTGCCTCCCGGACCCCACCCAACCCTTCCCCTGCCTCCCGGACCCCACCCAACCCTTCCCCTGCCTCCCGGACCCCACCCAACCCTTCCCCTGCCTCCCGGGCCCCACCCAACCCTTCCCCTGCCTCCCAGGCCCCAACCCTTCCCCTGCCTCCCAGGCCCCAACCCTTCCCCTGCCTCCCGGGCCCCACCCAACCTTCCCCTGCCTCCCGGGCCGGGGACCTCTGGTCTGCTTTCTGTCCCTGTACCTTGGCTTCGCTAAGAACCCACAGAAGTGGGAGCGTGCAGTGTTTGCCTGTGTCCGGCTTATTTTACTCACCACGTGTTCACGGCCCAGGTAGGAAAACCCCATTCCTTTTCACAGCCAAGTTCTACCAAGTCTACCGTTCCACCAGGTTCTGTAGCCACACGAGGCTGCCTTGGAAAGGGCCGAGACAGCCACGCTCACTGCACCGGCCCCTGCTCAGACCTGGTCCCTGCTCAGACCTGGTCCCTGCTCAGACCTGGTCCCTGCTCAGACCTGGTCCCTGCTCAGGCCTGGTCCTGCTCAGGCCTGGTCCCTGCTCAGGCCTGGTCCCTGCTCAGACCTGGTCCCTGCTCAGGCCTGCTCCCTGCTCAGGCCTGGTCCCTGCTCAGACCTGGTCCCTGCTCACTGCACTGGCCCCTGCTCAGACCTGGTCCCTGCTCACTGCACTGGTCCCTGCTCAGGCCTGTTCCCTGCTCAGACCTGTTCCCTGCTCAGACCTGGCCCCTGCTCAGACCTGGTCCCTGCTCAGACCTGGTCCCTGCTCAGACCTGGTCCCTGCTCAGGCCTGGCCCCTGCTCAGACCTGGTCCCTGCTCAGACCTGGTCCCTGCTCAGGTCTGGTCCCTGCTCAGACCTGGCCCCTGCTCAGACCTGGTCCCTGCTCACTGCACTGGTCCCTGCTCAGGCCTGTTCCCTGCTCAGACCTGTTCCCTGCTCAGACCTGGCCCCTGCTCAGACCTGGTCCCTGCTCAGACCTGGTCCCTGCTCAGACCTGGTCCCTGCTCAGACCTGGTCCCTGCTCAGACCTGGTCCCTGCTCAGACCTGGTCCCTGCTCACTGCACTGGTCCCTGCTCAGACCTGGTCCCTGCTCAGACCTGGTCCCTGCTCACTGCACTGGTCCCTGCTCAGACCTGGTCCCTGCTCAGACCTGGTCCCTGCTCACTGCACTGGTCCCTGCTCAGACCTGGTCCCTGCTCAGACCTGGTCCCTGCTCACTGCACTGGTCCCTGCTCAGACCTGGTCCCTGCTCAGACCTGGGCCCTGCTCAGGTCTGGTCCCTGCTCAGGCCTGTTCCCTGCTCAGACCTGGTCCCTGCTCAGACCTGGTCCCTGCTCAGACCTGGGCCCTGCTCAGACCTGGGCCCTGCTCAGACCTGGGCCCTGCTCAGGTCTGGTCCCTGCTCAGGCCTGTTCCCTGCTCAGACCTGGTCCCTGCTCAGACCTGGTCCCTGCTCAGACCTGGGCCCTGCTCAGACCTGGGCCCTGCTCAGACCTGGGCCCTGCTCAGGTCTGGTCCCTGCTCAGGCCTGTTCCCTGCTCAGACCTGGTCCCTGCTCAGACCTGGTCCCTGCTCAAGCCTGGTCCCTGCTCACTGCACTGGTCCCTGCTCAGGCCTGGTCCCTGCTCAGGCCTGTTCCCTGCTCAGACCTGGTCCCTGCTCAGACCTGGTCCCTGCTCAAGCCTGGTCCCTGCTCACTGCACTGGTCCCTGCTCAGACCTGGTCCCTGCTCAAGCCTGCTCCCTGCTCACTGCACTGGTCCCTGCTCAGGCCTGGTCCCTGCTCACTGCACTGGTCCCTGCTCAGACCTGGTCCCTGCTCAGGCCTGGTCCCTGCTCAGGCCTGGTCCCTGCTCAGACCTGGTCCCTGCTCAGGCCTGGTCCCTGCTCAGACCTGGTCCCTGCTCAGACCTGGCCCCTGCTCACTGCACTGAACCCTGCTCACTGCACTGGTCCCTGCTCAGGCCTGGTCCCTGCTCAGGCCTGGTCCCTGCTCAGACCTGGCCCCTGCTCACTGCACCGGTCCCTGCTCAGGCCTGGTCCCTGCTCAGGCCTGGTCCCTGCTCAGGCCTGGTCCCTGCTCAGACCTGGTCCCTGCTCAGACCTGGCCCCTGCTCAGGTCTGGTCCCTGCTCACTGCACTGGTCCCTGCTCAGACCTGGTCCCTGCTCAGACCTGGCCCCTGCTCACTGCACTGGCCCCTGCTCAGGCCTGACCCCTGCTCACTGCACTGGTCCCTGCTCAGACCTGGTCCCTGCTCAGACCTGGTCCCTGCTCAGACCTGGTCCCTGCTCACTGCACTGGTCCCTGCTCAGACCTGGTCCCTGCTCAGACCTGGTCCCTGCTCAGGCCTGGCCCCTGCTCAGACCTGGTCCCTGCTCAGACCTGGTCCCTGCTCAGACCTGGTCCCTGCTCAGACCTGGTCCCTGCTCAGGCCTGGTCCCTGCTCACTGCACTGGTCCCTGCTCAGACCTGGTCCCTGCTCAGACCTGGTCCCTGCTCAGACCTGGTCCCTGCTCAGGCCTGGCCCCTGCTCACTGCACTGGCCCCTGCTCAGGCCTGACCCCTGCTCACTTCACTGGTCCCTGCTCACTGCACTGGTCCCTGCTCAGACCTGGTCCCTGCTCACTGCACTGGTCCCTGCTCAGACCTGACCCCTGCTCACTGCACTGGTCCCTGCTCAGGCCTGTTCCCTGCTCAGACCTGGTCCCTGCTCAGACCTGGTCCCTGCTCACTGCACTGGTCCCTGCTCAGACCTGGTCCCTGCTCAGACCTGGTCCCTGCTCAGACCTGGTCCCTGCTCACTGCACTGGTCCCTGCTCAGACCTGGTCCCTGCTCAGGCCTGGCCCCTGCTCAGACCTGGGCCCTGCTCAGACCTGGTCCCTGCTCAGACCTGGTCCCTGCTCAAGCCTGGTCCCTGCTCACTGCACTGGTCCCTGCTCAGACCTGGTCCCTGCTCAGACCTGGTCCCTGCTCAAGCCTGGTCCCTGCTCACTGCACTGGTCCCTGCTCAGACCTGGTCCCTGCTCAGACCTGGTCCCTGCTCAGGCCTGGTCCCTGCTCAGACCTGGCCCCTGCTCAGGCCTGGTCCCTGCTCACTGCACTGGTCCCTGCTCAGACCTGGTCCCTGCTCAGACCTGGGCCCTGCTCAGGCCTGGTCCCTGCTCAGACCTGGCCCCTGCTCAGGCCTGGTCCCTGCTCACTGCACTGGTCCCTGCTCAGACCTGGTCCCTGCTCAGACCTGGGCCCTGCTCAGACCTGGGCCCTGCTCAGACCTGGCCCCTGCTCAGGCCTGGTCCCTGCTCAGACCTGGTCCCTGCTCAGACCTGGCCCCTGCTCACTGCACCGGTCCCTGCTCAGGCCTGGTCCCTGCTCAGGCCTGGTCTCTGCTCAGGCCTGGTCCCTGCTCAGACCTGGTCCCTGCTCAGGCCTGGTCCCTGCTCAGACCTGGTCCCTGCTCAGACCTGGCCCCTGCTCACTGCACTGGTCCCTGCTCATTGCACTGGTCCCTGCTCACTGCACTGGTCCCTGCTCAGGCCTGGTCCCTGCTCAGGCCTGGTCCCTGCTCAGACCTGGCCCCTGCTCACTGCACCGGTCCCTGCTCAGGCCTGGTCCCTGCTCAGGCCTGGTCCCTGCTCAGGCCTGGTCCCTGCTCAGGCCTGGTCCCTGCTCAGACCTGGTCCCTGCTCAGGTCTGGTCCCTGCTCACTGCACTGGTCCCTGCTCAGACCTGGTCCCTGCTCAGACCTGGGCCCTGCTCAGACCTGGTCCCTGCTCAGGCCTGGCCCCTGCTCACTGCACTGGCCCCTGCTCAGGCCTGACCCCTGCTCACTGCACTGGTCCCTGCTCAGACCTGGCCCCTGCTCACTGCACTGGTCCCTGCTCACTGCACTGGTCCCTGCTCAGACCTGGTCCCTGCTCACTGCACTGGTCCCTGCTCTGACCTGACCCCTGCTCACTGCACTGGCCCCTGCTCAGGCCTGGTCCCTGCTCAGACCTGGTCCCTGCTCAGACCTGGTCCCTGCTCAGGCCTGGCCCCTGCTCACTGCACTGGTCCCTGCTCACTGCACTGGTCCCTGCTCACTGCACTGGCCCCTGCTCAGACCTGGGTATAGCCATCTCCTTGGCCTCAAGGCCCAGCCTCACTGCTGTGTTAGCCCCAGGACAGGGGTGGTTACCGCCCACCCTTTGACTGTAGACCCAAGAGGGATCCTTGGGGAAGCGATGGGAGGGACCAAGAGCAGGTCACGTCCGGGATCCGCGGGGCGCTGGTGAGATGCTAATGCCCACCGAGGGGAAAATCTAGTTGGTCATAGACAACCAGTCCCAGGGAGCAAGCCCGTGCGCTGTTGCCATGGGGACAGTGGAAGGTGGCCGCGAAGTTCACCTCGAGGGCGGGCCCGTGTCCCTGCCGCCCCGAGCACTGCCCACCTCCCAGGGGAGTCAGCGAGGGTCCGTGTCCCGCTGCCGGCCACGCCTTCCCACTCCTCTGACCTCGTGCACGCGGGGCCTCCCCTTGGTGAAAATGTGGCCCGAGCCACGGCTCCTGTCGCTGTTTCTGGCCGTAACGTCATGAGCATTCGACCTCAGAGGGACCCACGACTCCTCCAGCCGGGCGAGGAGACGAGGCGCAGGGAAGCCGCGGGCGTGGTTACCCACCACAGCTGTGAGCTGGCCAGGGGCTCCCCACTCCTCTGCTGTCCCCGCTGGCCCGTAGATCTGGGGGCCCTGCGGTCGGGCACGCAGTTCGTCCCGGATGTGCTACCAGACGGCCGCTCTCTCCCCGTGACGCTCAGCATCACCCGTGCTCGGGCCGGAAAGGGCCGTCTCCTCCTGCAGGATTCAGCTCTCTGAAGAAGGGGATGGCGGGCAGTATGGTCTCAAAGGGTCACTCATGCTTTATTGCTTTTAAAGGAGACAAAGAACATCCCGGCCGGCGTGGCTCAGTGGGTGAGCGTCGACCTGTGACCCAGGAGGTCACGGTTCGAATCCGGTCAGGGCACAGGCCCGGGTGGTGGGCTCCATCCCCAGTGGGGGGCGTGCAGGAGGCAGCCGATCCACGATTCCCTCTCATCGTTGATGTTTCTATCTCCCTCTCCCTTCCTCTCTGAGATCAATAAAAACGTATTTTTAAAAATAAATGAGTAAAAGCAGGTCTGGTCTCCCGAGTCATCCCTGACCACACGCACTGGCACTGGCTCTGGCTCTCCCGAGGGGCCGTGGGAAACAGGCCGGTGCGCCGTGGCTGTGGAATTAAAGGCAAAAACACCCTCGTCTGGGGACCACGCTCAGAGCAGACCGTTCACCGGGGGACTTCCTTTAAGAGAGGAAATTCACGTGTTCGCTCTCGAAGCTCGGAAAGCTTTCTCGCGCTCCCCCCGAAACGTGTCGCTCATGGCAGGAGGGCCGTTCTGCGTGGATAACGGCCTTGTTATTGCTTCAGAGCCGGCAGCGAAGCAGCACGCCCTCGCTCAGCCCAGCCCAGCCCGTCTCGGCCGCCCCGATTGCCAAGCCTTTTCCTAAAAGCGGAAAGCGCGCAGCCGAGTGACCCTGAGGCTGAGGCCTGTGAGGAGGACGCAAGGCCGGAGGCTCTGGCTGGGCTGTCGGCCCAAGCCCGTCCTCCGACCTGCGGGCGCCGGCATCCAGGCAAAGGAGGGAGTGGGCGGGAGGGTGTTCCGGACCGAGGGGAGAGCTACGCCAAGGAGCAGGGCGAGAGGAGACACGGACCAACGCCTCCGCCTCTGGCCCACGAGGTGTGAGGGTGGGATGGGGCGCAGGGGCGGTGAGCGATGGGCCCTGTGGACGTCACCCCGAAGGGGAGGGGAATCAGGGAAGGGTGTGTATCAGGAAATTAAAGCCAACACTGTATGTACACGGGAGGAGGGCTCAGCGCGTCACCAACACTGTATGTACACAGGAGGAGAGCTCAGCGCATCACCAACACTGTATGTACACAGGAGGAGGGCTCAGCGCATCACCAACACTGTACACGGGAGGAGGGCTCAGCGCGTCACCAACACTGTATGTACACAGGAGGAGGGGTCAGCGCGTCACCAACACTGTACACGGGAGGAGGGTCAGCGGGTCACCAACACTGTACACGGGAGGAGGGCTCAGCGCGTCACCAACACTGTATGTACACAGGAGGAGGGGTCAGCGCGTCACCAACACTGTACACGGGAGGAGGGTCAGCGGGTCACCAACACTGTACACGGGAGGAGGGCTCAGCATATCACCAACACTGTATGGGAGGAGGGGTCAGCGCGTCACCAACACTGTATGTACACAGGAGGAGGGGTCAGCGCGTCACCAACACTGTATGTACACAGGAGGAGGGGTCAGCGTGTCACCAACACTGTATGTACACAGGAGGAGGGGTCAGCGCGTCACCAACACTGTATGTACACAGGAGGAGGGGTCAGCGCGTCACCAACACTGTATGTACACAGGAGGAGGGGTCAGCGCATCACCAACACTGTATGTACACAGGAGGAGGGGTCAGCGGGTCACCAACACTGTATGTACACAGGAGGAGGGGTCAGCGCGTCACCAACACTGTATGTACACAGGAGGAGGGGTCAGCGCGTCACCAACACTGTATGTACACAGGAGGAGGGGTCAGCGCGTCACCAACACTGTATGTACACAGGAGGAGGGGTCAGCGCATCACCAACACTGTATGTACACAGGAGGAGGGGTCAGCGGGTCACCAACACTGTATGTACACAGGAGGAGGGTCAGCGCGTCACCAACACTGTATGTACACAGGAGGAGGGCTCAGCGCATCACCAACACTGTATGTACACAGGAGGAGGGGTCAGCGCGTCACCAACACTGTATGTACACAGGAGGAGGGGTCAGCGCGTCACCAACACTGTATGTACACAGGAGGAGGGGTCAGCGCGTCACCAACACTGTATGTACACAGGAGGAGGGGTCAGCGCGTCACCAACACTGTATGTACACAGGAGGAGGGGTCAGCGCGTCACCAACACTGTATGTACACAGGAGGAGGGGTCAGCGCGTCACCAACACTGTATGTACACAGGAGGAGGGGTCAGCGCGTCACCAACACTGTATGTACACAGGAGGAGGGGTCAGCGCGTCACCAACACTGTATGTACACAGGAGGAGGGGTCAGCGCGTCACCAACACTGTATGTACACAGGAGGAGGGGTCAGCGCATCACCAACACTGTATGTACACAGGAGGAGGGGTCAGCGGGTCACCAACACTGTATGTACACAGGAGGAGGGTCAGCGCGTCACCAACACTGTATGTACACAGGAGGAGGGCTCAGCGCATCACCAACACTGTATGTACACAGGAGGAGGGGTCAGCGCGTCACCAACACTGTATGTACACAGGAGGAGGGTCAGCGCGTCACCAACACTGTATGTACACAGGAGGAGGGGTCAGCGCGTCACCAACACTGTATGTACACGGGAGGAGGGGTCAGCGCATCACCAACACTGTATGTACACAGGAGGAGGGGTCAGCGCGTCACCAACACTGTATGTACACAGGAAGAAAGCTCAGCGCGTCACCAACACTGTATGTACACAGGAGGAGGGTCAGCGCGTCACCAACACTGTATGTACACAGGAGGAGGGCTCAGCGCATCACCAACACTGTATGTACACAGGAGGAGGGGTCAGCGCGTCACCAACACTGTATGTACACAGGAGGAGGGTCAGCGCGTCACCAACACTGTATGTACACAGGAGGAGGGGTCAGCGCGTCACCAACACTGTATGTACACGGGAGGAGGGCTCAGCGCGTCACCAACACTGTATGTACACAGGAGGAGGGTCAGCGCGTCACCAACACTGTATGTACACAGGAGGGCTCAGCGCATCACCAACACTGTATGTACACAGGAGGAGGGGTCAGCGCGTCACCAACACTGTATGTACACAGGAGGAGGGTCAGCG
Source organism: Plecotus auritus (assembly GCF_963455305.1). Lineage (NCBI taxonomy): Eukaryota > Metazoa > Chordata > Mammalia > Chiroptera > Vespertilionidae > Plecotus > Plecotus auritus. Next base: position 173,112,129 of record NC_137782.1, read on the forward strand.
CGTCACCAACACTGTATGTACACAGGAGGAGGGGTCAGCGCGTCACCAACACTGTATGTACACGGGAGGAGGGGTCAGCGCATCACCAACACTGTATGTACACAGGAGGAGGGGTCAGCGCGTCACCAACACTGTATGTACACAGGAAGAGAGCTCAGCGCGTCACCAACACTGTATGTACACAGGAGGAGGGTCAGCGCGTCACCAACACTGTATGTACACAGGAGGAGGGCTCAGCGCATCACCAACACTGTATGTACACAGGAGGAGGGGTCAGCGCGTCACCAACACTGTATGTACACAGGAGGAGGGTCAGCGCGTCACCAACACTGTATGTACACAGGAGGAGGGGTCAGCGCGTCACCAACACTGTATGTACACGGGAGGAGGGCTCAGCGCGTCACCAACACTGTATGTACACAGGAGGAGGGTCAGCGCGTCACCAACACTGTATGTACACAGGAGGAGGGGTCAGCGCGTCACCAACACTGTATGTACACGGGAGGAGGGGTCAGCGCATCACCAACACTGTATGTACACAGGAGGAGGGGTCAGCGCGTCACCAACACTGTATGTACACAGGAAGAGAGCTCAGCGCGTCACCAACACTGTATGTACACAGGAGGAGGGTCAGCGCGTCACCAACACTGTATGTACACAGGAGGAGGGCTCAGCGCATCACCAACACTGTATGTACACAGGAGGAGGGGTCAGCGCGTCACCAACACTGTATGTACACAGGAGGAGGGTCAGCGCGTCACCAACACTGTATGTACACAGGAGGAGG
>NC_137782.1:173117915-173119232 GCF_963455305.1 Plecotus auritus
ATTGGGGACTAAAAGGCCAGAGAGGCCAGCTCCACCGCCCCTCCTCCCACCCCACGTGTGGTCTGTTCCCGTGGGCCCTGGGCCAGGAGCCAGTGTGGGGCCGCGGGGGCGCCCTGGGCCAGGAGCCAGTGTGGGGCCGCGGGGGGCGCCCTGGGCCAGGAGCCAGTGTGGGGCCGCGGGGGGCGCCCTGGGCCAGGAGCCAGTGTGGGGCCGCGGGGGGCGCCCTGGGCCAGGAGCCAGTGTGGGGCTGCGGCGGGCGCCCTGGGCCAAAGGCGCATTCCTCTTCCCGCCACGTCCCGAGCGGGCTCCACGCGAGCGTGGTCTTTCCATCCGAGGAAGGAAGGGTGGGCGGACTCTTGGGGGTCCCTCCCAGCTCTCGCAGTCAGTGACGCTGGACCCCGGGACCCGGCTTGTGCTGACCGGGGTGCGGCAGCATCGCCCGCCCCCTCGCCCGCGGGGAGAAATCTGTGCGAGTGGGTTTCTCTGCTGCGGGCGGTCCGTGGCCGAGGACCCTGGGACCTGGATGACGCCCTCTGAGAGGCTTCCCTGTCTGTCTGGGGGTTTGGGGTAACGCTCCCTCGAGAAACTCAGGTCCGGAGAAGTGTTGTGGGGCCGTGTTAACGGGGGGGGGGGGGGGGGGCGCGCAGGGAGTGGTGCCCCAGCGGCCACATGTGTTCTTACAGGGTTGGCTGGTTTTGTGCGATCCAGTGGAACCTGGTTTCTGGAACTTAATCCGTCAGGGAAGGCTGTTCGAAACCGCATCGTTTCCCCCCATTAGCAATCATGTAAATTGAATTCATCTGTTCCAGACCCCCACCTGAGCCCCTGGTTTAACCGGTCTTATACACAGGACATGTCCGTTGCACTGTTTCACCTATAAAGGAACACTTTACAAACAAGAGGGACACGAAACGTCAGTGAAAATTGAACCAAAGGCAAAGGAAATGTACAGCAAAAAGGGAAAACTTAACAATAATTATAAGCAGCAAAAAACCTGAGAATATTCACAGCACAGCCTCTGGGGCTTTCACGGGGGGAAACTGACTCATGTTCGCGCATTCTCTCCTGTGTCTGCCCCCCCCCCCCCCCCCCCGCCTCCGAGAGACGCGACCGACCCTCCGGGCACTGGACGGGAGGGCGTCAGGTTGGGAGGGGAGCTGTTCGGGTGGGGGGCGCTGTGGGAAGTTCGCCCGGGAACTTCCACGCTGCGCCCTGGAGGACAGCTGCTGCGTCTCATTGATCTGCTGGCTCCCGGCGCTGGCCCCCGACGAGCTGCAGGTGTGTGTGTGGGGGCACTGCTCACAGCGAGGGGAGCCC